>NC_040026.1:16132657-16324319 GCF_000972845.2 Larimichthys crocea
TATTTCTCAATCAGTTTATCTGTAATGGATTTTACCTTGTATGTCAAACTCACATACACTTGTACTGTATTTCTAGTATTTGTCTGTTTGAATCAATTATTAGAAAACAAAGTTTGGGCATTCAAATGTTAAACATTATTTATCTAATTTGCTACCACTGTATTAAGATAACAACAGCAATGCTATTTGCACATTTTCTTACTTTATGTGACAGTACATATCTATATTTTTATCCTGTTTTGAAGTACTCTTATAACAGATTTAATATTGTATGTGTAACGGCCTCAGTAAAGAGAACATCTTCTTTTTGTTGATATGAACACACGGTGATTACAGTGTCATTGGAGGGGTGTTTCCAGTGTGTTCAGCTGATGATTTGATGCAGAAAATACACCAACAGGAGGATTAACACACCACAGGAAGTAACTGCCCAATTTCACTGATGAGAGAGGCTTGGCACAGCAGCAGCCGTTAGATAAACACTATTATCGTCTTATCCTGCAGCCATGCTACACTTTTTTCACTTATGTATTTTATTATTTATTTCCGCATGTATTTTTACTCATGCCATTGTTTGTCCTTCATACATATGAAGGCACTAATCTCTGCTAACTCGTTCTAGTAACTTGGCAGAGTTTGCAGGAGTTCAGAGTTTCCTCTTTGTCCTTTGGGTTGAGACGGTATAAGACAGCCTGGCCTCTGATGTGAAGACCATATGAGAGGTTTAATAAATGAGATAAGACTGTCTAAAGGCCGGTGACGCAAATATCATCTAATCCAGATTATACTCTGACAACAATCCTTTAAAAATGATTTCAAATACACTGTAGAAATGTCCCATCTTGGTCATAGTGGTTGTGTTAAAATCAGAGTTAACATGAAGAAGTCATTCTGGTTCATGTATTCTCCTTCCACCATGTCATCTAATCTGAGCTGTGGCCTATAATGTTTAATGTGTAATGTTTAATGTAGAATTGACTCTGACCTTTGCTTTTCTTTTCTGATAAGAAGCGCTCACCTTTGACTTGAACTCAGGGTAAGAAAACATACTCATTAAGATTATTTAGAGTATTGTTTAACATAAACATCAACCCATTGTGCTCATTGGATCGGTACAAAGTTGACCATTAACTTGGGAGTTGACCTCTGTTCTTTAGTAAAGTGCTCTGATTATGTTTTTCTTTCCCAGACTGTAACTCAGCAGCACTTCAACAGATCATCAGTCGAGTAAAGATAAAATGCTCTTCAACCATAATCCTCAAAATGCATTTTGACTTTTGTAGAAATCTAATCCGGCTAAATTTAATAGCATTAAATTGTGCATTTACGACAAAAACATTTGAGATTTTGAATGATAAACTGAAAATGTACTGTATTTTTAAAAAAAAAAGTTATTCTGTAACCTCTTGGAAATTTAAATTTAAGTTGTTCCTCAGGGCTGTAGTGATCATCCATTCATGTCATCAGTATTATTATAAGGCCAATTTTAACCTCTTTTACAAAAGGCTAAGGCTTTAGGAAAAGAAATTCCGAGGTTTATTATTTTTATTATATTATTTCTTCTTCAGCTGAATATTCCTAACAATGTGCAGACGTCTTGGAAACAGCTGTTTGACCATCATGTTAAGGAGATTAAACACACAGAAAATACCTTGAAAATATGAAAAACAATGTGAAATGTTCAGAAATTGTTCAATTAGATTTTTTAATGTTCTATACCCTGTACTACCCTTACAAAGTGCTGTGATACGTTGCACCAGAGCTTGTATCAAACAACGACTTCCAGACTACCAAGCTTTAAATCCCTTAGTTAGTTTAGTTGTTACATTTTTGCGGCTAAGCTGTAGTGAAATGTACTGTGGTGGGCAAGAAGAGGGAATATTTGAGAGAACTGTCAATAAGATACAATGTGTTGGAAGAGAGCTCAGTGAGACTATATTCTTAACAAGGCGCCCTCCTTTCTTTGCTCTGAGCGTGTTGCTATTACTGCTGCTTCTATCTACAGCTCTGACTGAATTAGATACTAGTCTACACTCACTGTTTTGTAATCAGACGTCAGTCACAGGGGCAACTGTTTCCAAGAATTTGATCCTAATCTGTTGGATTTCTCAGTCTTACCTGATCAGTGGAGTTTATAAGGAAGTACATTATAATTCCCAACATTTAATACCTGCTAATTAGAAGAGCTTGTAGGCCTACTACTAGAAGGACTTCCGACACTAAAGAATCGACTGCATAACAGCTAATCTAAATGTTCTGAGATGTTTTTACACTTAATTCCAGCTCATTTTTCATAGAAATATGAACAGAAATCCATGGCTGTGGTTGCACTTAGTACAACCTAGTACGAAAAGCCAACAATAACTTTTGGTGTCATGCAGTCTTTCAAGCGTAAGTCCTGTGTGAGATCCATTCATCCAGCACACTACTTCCCTTTGTGGACTTTGTATTTTTTGCACACCACCTGACCTCCTAATGGCATTGTCGAACTTACCAGTTTCTCCCCCTTTAAAACAAACAGATTTAGTCTTTGTTTTCTCCTCGTGCGACAGCAGATGCGCTTCAAGCTTCAAACTAATATTTTGAAGTGAAAATAACATGCACAAATCTCAGAGTTACAAATCTTGAGTCGTTATCTAGACATAAGCACTGGACTAATTACCACTTTGATCTGATGATGGCGTTTCATGACAAGTCAGAGGATCATTAAAAAAGATTTTAATTCATCCTGTGGGGAATATGAATGTGTGTGCCGAATGCCACCACCATCCCTTCAATAGTTCCTGAGACTTTTCACTCAAAGCCACAAATGTGAAGCTCATGGTGGTCAGAGAATCACCAAAGTCAGTAGGATTCATCCTCTGGTGACCTTGAACATCTGTACAACTTGGAATTTAGACAATGTTTGTGCAGATATATCCACGAAGGTGGTGGACTATCTGACAGAGCAGCTGGCATAGCTAGTAAATAGTTTCTTTACACTGAAATTTGAACACTTGCAGTTCAAGAGCTGAATAAAATGTGTTCATTTCTGATGTAAGTGATCGACAGGACAATTTCTGAATGGCTTTGTGTGCCTGCCGCTCTTTAAGGCCTCCTTTAAGATGAGCTGCCGTAGACAATGAGAGGATTTTCACCTGCTGACGACTGCCTGGCATGAACGTCAGTCACCTCTGAGGTTAGTGTGACAGAGACTTTGTTTATTTCTGGAGCGTATGCATTTAGCAGCTCAGGGATCAGAGTGCTACTGTCTTTGTGCGCTTGCCTTAAATTTGTTTTCAATAGACAGACACAAGACACATAGATACCTCTCATCAGTTTATGCATTTAAATAATATGCTACTTAGAAATGTGAAGAAGTTCACTTGATCTCTATAATTGCATAATACAGTCTTAACACAAAGGCTAAGTTACATCACCTCAAACTGACGAACTAACGAAAACAAGACAATCTGCTTAGTAAAGGCCTGACACAGCCGTGACATGCGAGGGCGTCTCTTGTCAATTCTTTCTTACTTAAAGCAGCTCAGTTATTCAGGTTGAAAAGCCCTTTAAAGTAGAAGGAGCGTACAGTAGAAGAGCAGCAATGCAACATGTTTATTGCAAGCTGTCGGACATGGACGGACGAGTAGTGCAATAATTTGAAAATGGATAAATTACAAATCCAACTGGAGACTACGTTTTGAGTTTCAGCTATGTCCACACGTGAAAATAAAACAACTGTACACACATCCTAATGGCTCCGCAGTGTTTACAACACCACATCAACAGGGAATGAGGAACCTCTGATTAAAGGAAATCTTGGTTTGGATTATTGGCAGAACATTGAGTCTCCTTTTATTTCTTTTTAATAACCGGCTCAACAATCTTCTGTCCGGTGAGGAAGTTCCACACGCCGCCTCGGTAATACTCATTTCCAAATGAGTAGAGGAGAGCATTAAAGACTGGATTTGTCTTTGCCAAAACTGGAAGCACCTACGAGCAGAAACAAAATGTACATAATTTATCAAGTACTTGACAGTTTGAGGTTTTACGTGTTGGGATTTCATTTTTACAGTTTATAGTTCTGCATCATTTCTATGTTTATAAAAACATTATATTATAGTAATTGCTGATATGGTAACACAGTGACATTGAATACAATAAAAACCCAACAGAGCAAGGAATTGTTGAAACTATTGTGACAGATTTTAAACAAGCGATCAGTTAGGCAGATTATCCAAACCTTAAACCCAAACTTTATTTGGGCATTAAACTTAAAACGGAGCAATTTCCAGGAGCAGGAGCTGTATTTATTTATTTATTTATCTATCTATCTATCTCAGTAATTCATCAACTCAATGTAATGACTTTGATTGAATTACACAAACAAACAAACAAAAATAGCACTCACCATCCTTAGTTTTGGAGATACGACCTTCGCGTTCTGGAAGCAGGCGTAGATACACATGAGGACGTAAGGACCCCAGCACATCAGCATTACCCTCAAGGGCAAACTGGTGTTGAACTAGAAAACAAAGTTAAATGTGTTAAAATAGATATAGTACACATGGATTAGATGGTTTAGTATTAACAGTATTCACCTGGAAATATTACAAAAACATTCAACAGTTAATATTTGCATAACAATAAATGGATGGAAACTTGCATTAATTCATATTTTCTTTTGCTGATTTTCTGAAAATTCAGTTAAAATTTGCACAACATTTGGATGGAAATCTGGCTGCAGGCATCTTAGATTTATGCAGTCACCTCTATAAAATAAATGTGCATGAAACTTTGTTCAAACTCAACATCAACATGTGTTTTCAGAAACAGTGTCATGGTAATAAGGGATCATTTAAACACATTGCATGCACAGGTGTTAAAAATTGCCAATTAAATGTAAAGGATACAAATAGAAAAACTCACTGCCTGTTGGGAAATTGCTACTTCAATGTGCCTCGATTCTTAAAGAATAGTCTGAAGTTAGATGAGAAGATGGATACCGCTCTTGTGTCTGTGCCATAAGTACGGAATTAGAGCGAGGCAGTGGTTTGTTTGGCTTAACATAAAGACTGAAAGCCACAATGATCAGAGTTTAAAGATATACCTACCAGCATCTCATGTTCAGACAGAACACAAAGCTAATTTTCACACTGTGTTATTTATGTGGATTTGACTGATGTACGGACTGTACAGACAGGAGGTCACTGCACTGGTCAAGAAATAGTTGCATCACATAACTCTCAGTAACACCAGTTCACAGGTTAAACAAACAGGCATTATAGACATCTGAGGTAAAGCCTTGGCCTCGACACCAGTTCCTGTACAGTAGTTAAGTAGAATTTAGCTCTCTCTCTTCCAAGTCTGATCAAAGGTATTTTAAGAGTATTGCAGCACATTTACCCTGTGGTGATGGATCTTCTTGAAGTATTTGTAGGTGGCACTATAACATGACATCATGGTGAAAGCTGGGAACATCAGGTAGAACACCACCAAACTTAGCATGTACGTCATATAGTCCCTGTTAAAAAGAGATAAACGGGAAAATAATCTGTCACATAGTAAATATTTGTCAAAATATGTTGGATAGCTGCATTTCTTATACCTGGTGTAGCTGTTGTTTTGTCAAAGTTAGGTTAAGTTAATCTTTTGGTAACTACAGACAACGAAACATGAATTGATACTGATGAAAACAACAACAAAGAGTTTCCAAAAACCGTGCCAAAAAATGAATGGGTGTGTATTGCGAGAACTTTCGAGAGCTAGAGTGAGTGATGTCATCACCAGAGTGGAGAGTGAGAGGAAAATTTGTCTAAAAATAAATTTGTAAACTGCGATTGTGGCCGCAAATGTCAAGATACAGAAATCATTTATAGCTAGAAACGTAGGAAAATTTGTCATCTCACTCACTTCAACAGATACTTTAACAGACTTTGGTTCTTCAGCTTTTCAGGTATTTGTGGATCAATGAGACTTCAATAAATGCCTGCTTTAACCAAAATGGAAGGTGACTGATGCTTACATCCTTTTTTTTGTCATTTTATTGAAATGCCTTATTGAAATGAATGTAGAGATAATGACAGTAATGATGCTGTTACCTTCTTTATTTATTCAAAAACGAGGGAAGAAAGAAAGGAAGGAAGGAAGGAAGGAAGGAAGGAAGGAAGGAAGGAAAGAAAGAAAAAAACGACAAAAGGAAGGAAGGAAGGAGGGAAGTAAACAAATGATGGAAGGAAGGAAGGAAAAAACGACAGAAGGAAGGAAGGAAGGAAAAAACGAAGGAAGGAAGGAAGGAAGGAAGGAAGGAAGGAAGGAAGGAAAAAACGACGAAAGGAAGAAAGGAAGGAAAAAAATGAAGGAAGGAAGGACGGAAGGAAGGAAGGAAAAAAACGACGAAAGGAAGGAAGGAAGAATGGAAGTTAAAAAAATGATGGAAGGAAGGAAGGGAGGAAACAACGAAAGGAAGGAGGAAAGAAAGAAAGGAAGGAATAAGGAAAAAAACGACGAAAGGAAGGAGGGAAGGAAGGAAAAAAACAACGCTTGTTGTATTAATACTGAATTTACTGAGCAGTGTCAGTAATAATGTATGGGGGAGACGGGGCCAGAGTCAGGAACACTCAAAATTTCTTTAGAAATGTTCTAGTATATTTATACAACTCTACCTGTCTCCTCTGGTGTAGTCCAGCGTGCAGCAAGTCCCCATAGGCTCAAAGTCATAGACACCCCATCCCATGAGAGGAAAAGCAGCCCAGGAGATGGACAGAATCCAGATGATGCCACTCATTGTCAGACTAGTGCTCCAGAAAAGCTTCTGTCCTACAGAATAAAAACATGCATAATGACATTTAGATTTGAGAAGACATTTCATTATGACTGACAATGAATACATGCATGTATTCCTGCCATTCATTTTGTTTGTCTACTATACAAATACTTTCCACAAATTAGTCTCCAAACCTTTAATGCTTAAGTTTGAGTAATACTGAACCTGTAACTGTGTTTCAAATATCTTTAAACCAGCATTAATTAATTTTTTGGCCACTGGGTGGCAGCACAACAAACTTTCACTACCACATTGACATATTATCACCTTATGAGGTTAATGTGTTGGCAAACAGTTGCCTATATTTCACATCCATTGAACCGAAAACAGTAGAGTTGTGTGTCATATAACCAAAATAGTGAGCTCAAAGACACTAAAACGCTCCACGGGTATGTCTCATTGTCAGTATTTGATTAGAGGAATGTTTTTATTTGATGTTAATGCTTTCTTTCAGGTAGTATTAGTTATTATTAGTCACAGTAAAATAGACTCTATTTCATCCTGTTTACAGTAAGCTGAACTTTACTTTACTCACTGGTGCAGTACTGGTGATATCTGTCCCAGGCGATGGTAGCCATGAAACTGATGGATGCCAGGACCGCTATCATCCCTTGAAAACCATGATAGGCACATCCATCTTGACCAAATGGCCAAGATCTAGACAAGACAAATAAAAACTTGAATCATACTCCAGCATGCTTAAGAATGTCACCTATATGTAATATTACAAACAGTGTTAAACACCCTGTCTTTTTTTAATTAGTTTTTGATTGTCGATAGAAATGTGGTATCCCCCACTATGATTTAAAAAAAAGGTTCCTGTGGATGGAAAACAATGAAACTTCTGTTATGATACCTGAGATAGCTCGCATATGCAGCTGTGAGTCCGTTAACATTCAAGCAAATGTCAGCCACAGCGAGATTGAACACAAAGAAGTTACTGGGATTCCTCATCTCCTTCACTGTGAGGAAAGACACAATGCTGATGGCATTGAGGAAAAATCCAAGCAGGCCTAAAAGTGCAAAAAAAAAGACAAAGAAAGGAAAAAAAAGTGAAATGTCTCTTTAATTTCTGGCATCACACTGATTTCAGTCTGTATCACAAGAATCCTGTTGGGTGATGATTTTAAAAAGTCTCTCAAACATCTCAATGAGAGAAATAAAAGTAAAAGAAAGCACTGAGATTTCCATAATTAAACAAGGCCTACTTTTATTATAAAAGCAAATGTTTTTCAGAGTGAACCGTGTTAACACGTCTTCCTTTGTCCACTTACCCCCAACAAAAAGCGCTGAGCCGAATGTAAACATATCAAACTCCGTGAATCCCTCCGGTAATGTATACGCTGCCATGGTGAAATGCACAAATTAAACTTAGCACAGAAAAAAAAGGTGAAGTCCTCTTGTGTGGCGCTGCAACAAAACGACGCCTTATAAAGGCTCTTTCACGTGAAAAAGCATAAAGAGACTAATCTTAATAAACCCCCCTCTGCAATCCCCTGAGGAATGTCCTAACCACCACCACGCTTCTTTTTTTTCAAGCTTCGTGCAGGTTTGGGAACGCCAAAACTTTTTGCGCATTTTGCTGCGCAACTCTTTGATCTAAAGTTTGTTAATTCAGAGCTCGGCTGTGATTTTCTTTTGTTAATGTGACTAAATTTAGCACCGACTTTTCCCTACTACATTCAGCTGACACTGCCCTGATAAGAAAAGAGAGTGGGAACATGGGAAATGGTGTTTTTTAACCAAAGTTATTCAACAGGCTGAATTTTATGTGATGATTCTTAGTTAGTCATTTTGCTAGAGAACATATTTACTAATTGTTACAATAAACATTGATAACACAACTATTTATTATCTATATTGAAAGACAGATTTGTTCCTCTGCTGTTCTTCATGATGTTTCCTCCTTTTTCTTTCCCTTAAGGGGATTTTTAGGGGAGTTTCTTTTTTATTTTTTTATCCAGATCAAGCCCAAATCCAAATCCAATCAATTGTGTCATGCACTGGCAAATTGAGAGTGAGTTTGGGCTATATAAATAACACTGACTGCTCAAACTCAGGAAATCTCTACACCAAAACATAATATTGTTGGACTGTTATCCAAGAAATATTGTCAAAAGCAGCAAGGGACACAGGGAATTTTATTTTTATTTCAGATTGCATACATAGCTCAGTGACATGTTATGTTGTGTAGTTAAGATAAGTTATGGAACATGTGGGGACCTTTAAATACTTAAACAGATGGACTCTGTGAACAAGAAGCACCAGCGGCATCTGTTTTTATTTAGGAAACTCAAAAGTTGTAATCTCATGAAAGACGTTTTTACAAACCACTGTCAAGATTACACCCCGTTACTTCTCTCTCCATGTTCCAAATCCATGTTATTTATTCTAACAGATATCATAAACAAGCTTTGCACTCCAACACCTGTACATATTTGCTTCTATGTTAGTTGTACTTGTGAGTTTTATTTGTGTGTAAAGTGTTTCAATCTGAATCAAGCATGTGCATTAAACAGCTGACCAAAAAAAAAAAAAGACTTGTAATAAAGAAATCAATTTCACTGGGCATTATTTTTGTATTTTTTAAATAACTTGTAGGCTAAACTGATAAATAACAACATATAATTGGACCACATACTCTAAAAGAAAACTCAGAGAATGGCTGTTGTCTCTTTCTGACCACATTAAGTGTAAAAGGTCAGTTTATCCTTATCTTCAACTGTCTGACTGACCAAAAAACCCTAACAAAACAATGGCAGCAGAAAAGTGACCTTTGGCTCTTGTGGCAGCCTGAACCTTTTTTAAAATGTAACATTTGGACTGAGTCTGATTGCACCACTAATCTGGTCAGAGATTACCACAAACTCATTAACTATAAAGTACTGATGTGTCCCAATGGACTTATAATAGCCTTTTCTCAAACCGCCCATATTATTCCGTCCATTTATAGACGAGCTATAAAGAGCTGCAGTGTTGTTCATCTCTGCATCTGCTGCTCGGACACACGTGTCTCTTGTTAAATGAATCAGCTGTGGCAGCAGAAATGTTGATATCTCACGGATAAATCGACAGATTGGAGCATTTTTATATCAGAATATTTGTCTGCTGTGTTAAATCCCAACATGAAATCTATAAAAGTGTTGTAGTGTGGAACATAAAGCCTCAGAGTGACCATTTCACAACGCAAAACAATGTGTTAATCTGCTGCAGCTCAGTGTGACGAAGTAGGAGTTGGTCAACATCACTGAGAACATGAATGTAGTGGATTGATCAGCTGCTAAGAGTACCCTGTCTGTAATATTTTCTCCAAAGTCGCACATTAATGCATTAGCTAACAGTTAATTACGTCGTCATAATCTGCCATTGCAAAGAAACAAAGGTTTCAGTGTTGAGATTGTTGTACTTACATACTCTGATTTGTATTCCACTACATATGATTTACATTTAGTATGATACGGCTGAAGAGAGTGGTGAAAAGTACACACTAAAGTCCAGTACTTAACTATTTTTGAGGTACATTTACTAGTACTAGTAAACACTAGAGTATTTTCATTTGATGCTACTTTATTTCTACTTCTACTTATTACTCGACTACATTTATTTGACAGTTTTGAGATTTTACATACAAAACACACAGTAATACAATCTATTGTGAATAATATAGCAAATTGAGAGGAGTGTTTTTTGTATAATGATAATTAAAAGCTCCAGTGTGTCAGATTTAGGGGGCAGTATATATGGAATGTGTCAGAAATGGAATATAATATGCATAACTATGTTTTCATCACTGTATAATAGCAGACAGGAGAGGGAGGCTGAGGCAGATGCAGGGTTGAAGGTTTGTCCCAGGTCCTGCCAATTTCTATCAGGACGAACATCCTGAAAGAAATAGAACAAAGATGTATTAATGAGAGACAGAGTGATGGCAGGATTAAAGGATTTGAAATCTCGCTGGGCAGCCGTGTTTTTTTTTTTTTTAAAGCACTGCACCTGCGAAACACCCTCAGAGATAGACAACACGTCTGTCAAAGTGTGTCACATGCAGCCAGACAGTTAAACACAACATATATGAATGTATTCTGAACATACAACAGTATAACAGTGAGATTCAAAACTGAAGATTATTCTCACATAATTATTTGACTTTGCATTTACAAAGAAGACGACGAGTGGGTTATCAGAGCTGGAACATATATTCAGATTGTTTAAGTAAAGGTAGCAATAGAATATTACACAGAAAACACAGTAAAGGTCCTGCATTCAAAATTGAGCTTGCAAAAGTACAAAAGTATTTACATCTAAATATACTTAAAGTACTAGAAGTAAAAGTCCTCTGTTATGTCCCGTTTCAGAATAACATATATTATATGATTGTTCTATGATTAGTAATGCATTAATGTTTTTATCTGGTAAAAGTATTTTTTATGTTGTGTAGCTTAATATGTAATAATGCATCAAAATGTTTTTTTATTTTTTATTATTTACCTTAATATGTAAAGTACCTAAAGCCTTAACATAAATGTAAGTGGAATAAAAAGTACCATATGTGACTCTGAATTGCAGTAAGTACTTAAATGCAACACCTTGAGTAAATGCACTTAGTTAATATCCATCACTGGTTCTTGATTTAAAAAGGTAAGGTGAGGTAAGAGTGTCTTTACTCTTCATTCAAAGTCAAACACCTTAAACATAAAATATGTAATCATTTCAAATAAAAGAAAAGCTTTGATGTAACATTATTTGGTATTTAAACTCAGTCATCGGCTGCATGGGCTCACACAGTTTTAGGTCTGATGTCAAGAAGCTGAGCAAACAATAAACAATAAACACAAGTAACAACTCCACGCTGCCATCTAGTGGCCATTTGGTGCTTTCTCGCCATCATACAAAGCGTGTTAACGTTTTAAACATTTTATAGACTACGTAAAAAAGTAAATCATAATTTAAGGGTAGTAAAATGGAACAAGAGAAGAAGTCTATTACATTTTGGACATCACTGTGCTTTTAAATCAGACTTGTAATCTGTGTGTAGTGTGGAGAAGTCACTCCTATAGGTGATATGACTTTGCAATGTTGATACACTTTTTAAAATTAAGGCTTTAAAATCAAAACATATTTGTGAAGAAACTGAACTGTGAAGAAATTCTTCATTTTAAAATGTCTAATTTGAATGTTTCACATATTCATGGTTGTTAAACTACATGCAGGATAATTCTTCTTATATCGTCCTGCAGCCTCCAGTTAGTTCAATTTAATATTCACAATTAACCGTCCAATCAACTATTGTAAAAGTATTTCCAGTCAGAGAATAAAAGTGAAAAATACGCAGCCTATCAGCTTCCAAGAAGCAACACCCTATAATCGTGTGAATGAAAATAACTCAAGTCCTCCACTAATCCCTGCCTATCCTTTTTATCTCAGGATGCCGACCGGTCAGAGCAGTATGGAGCTTTGAGCCTGCACAGCACCACGATGCATCCATGAGCTGTAGCGCCTATTTGTTTTCCTTGTAGTTTAGCTGTTAGTAGCTTGCAGGAGTTCAAAATGAGTCGACTTTTGACTGCTGCTTTTTGTCTGGCTTTAGTTTTTCTTCCTGCGTTGTGCAGCTCGTGTCCTGCACAATGCAGCTGCTTCTTCCACAAATTAAGCGACGGATCAAAAGCAAGGTAAATATGGAAATGATTAAATAGTCTTTGAATTTTTATTCTCACTGTGTGTTTTAGTTTTGTTTTCAAATTTCCACTGCAGCTTTCTTCTGTTTAGTCACTCTGTATTGCTGAGGATTAACTTGGAGCTGCCTTTTAATCTCCTTTGCTTGTTTCTGAACAATAGGTTACTGTGTTTTTTCTCAAACAAATGCTGAATTATATAAATTTTTCTGAGAAATGGAGGCAGAAAATATATGTTGTTTGCCATTAAATCCAGTAATACCACTCTACGATTTGAAAGTAGCTTTAACTTAAAACCATTCCTCTTAAATCTACTATAAATAATCAGATTTTTGTTCTTCTATCTCTTGCAGAAGTGTACTTTGTAATGATCCAGAGATCACTGTGATTCCTCCAAATTTTCCCACCGACACATCGAAGCTTCGCATCGAAAAGACATCAATCGCACGGATTTCACCCAACAACTTCCACTACCTCAGCAACCTGGAGTTTCTGTGGATGTCTTTCAATTCACTGAATTCACTGAATGTTGAGAGTTTCCGGGGACTTTACAACCTCGATGAGCTCAGGTTGGATGGCAACGCCCTCACTTCCTTCCCCTGGGAGTCTCTGACTGATATGTCAAACCTGAGGCTGCTCGACTTACACAACAACAAGCTCTCCACCATCCCTGCTGAAGCCGCCGTGTACATAAAGAATATCACCTATCTGGATTTATCCAGCAACAGTCTGACAACTGTTCCTGCTGATGTTCTCACGATGTGGCTGAGTGTGAAGCCATCCCAGGATGCTGATTCCTCCAAACTAATTCTCGGTGAGGATCAAGCTGTGACATGTTAGGATACCAGAACGTATTCTTTTTAATCTGCCTCGCATGACGACCACTTCTTTGACACCAGACGCACTTAAAGCTGGGATTAGTCTAATTATAGTTATTGTCTGTCAAGTTGTCGTACTAATGCTGTCTATTTTAACTTACTAAAATGACTTGGTGTTGTGTAAGTGAAAAGCACTGGATCGTGGTACTTCATGTGAGGATGGTGAGATGAGAATCAGTTTTTCTTTTTAATGACAGCTCTTTGTCACACCTGGTTTCCTCGGCAGGTCTCCATGACAACCCATGGCTGTGTGACTGCCGGCTATACGATTTGGTCCAGTTTCAGAAGTCCCCATCATCATCAGTGGCTCTCATCGACACCAGGCTGTGGTGCGCCGATCCGGAGAGCCTGTCAGGTGTTCTTTTCACCGAAGCGGAGCTGCAGAGGTGCCAGGGCCCTCGGGTGCACACAGCTGTGGCTCGTGTACGAAGCTCACTGGGCAACAACGTCCTGCTGCGGTGTGGCACAGTTGGAGTCCCCATCCCTGAGCTGTCCTGGAGCCGTGCTGATGGCAAGAAAATGAATGGCACCGGTGAGTTCTGCTAAACTAATTTCAGATGTGCTTAGATTAGAACAGTTTCTATTTCTGTCCAAGTCGAAGTGTCAATGAGATTAAAGTTATTGTATTTGTGCCAATCTGCTTATCTCTGTGGGTGCCTGTTTTTTTTTACATTTCAGTTCAGGAAGAGATTTCAAAGGAAGGCATCATTTGGTCGATTCTGAGCGTGCCTGCAGTCTCCTACCGAGATTCTGGGAAATATGTGTGCAAAGCAACCAACTTCGTGGGCACTGCAGACGCCGTCATCTCTTTGGTGATCACAGATTCTTTTCGGTCAGAGGAAGCAGGTGGCGGTGTTTCAAAGAGAACCAGAGGAAAGAAACCTGGTGGCATTGGAAGAGCGGCATACCAGGAGAAACTTATTGCCAGATATGTTCCTCCACCAACCACCACTGCAGCCCAGCCAATCATCGAACCTCTCAATGGCAAAGGTGTGACTGGAAAGTATGAGATTGAGAGCTACAGCATCTCTGACAATGCTTCTCAAGGACAAGGCAAGGCGTCAGACCCTCAGAGGACAGTGGAGGTTGAGCGGGATGCTTTGAGTAACTTAGCAGCCAATGCCTCATTGTTACAGCAAGCTCCGGAGAAAAGGATAGTGCGTTCGGTGAAGGTGATTGGTGACACAGATCATACTGTCTCTCTGAACTGGCGAGCTCCCACTGCCACAAACACCACAGAATTCAGTGTCCTGTATGCCATATTTGGTGAGAGAGACATGCGTCGGATCAATGTAGGTGCCGGAAGGAACCGGATCACCATCGATGGCCTTGTGCCAAAGACAAAGTACATTGCTTGTGTTTGCGTCAAAGGCCTGATCCCAAAAAAGGAGCAGTGTGTAATCTTCTCAACAGACGAGGCGGCCAGTGCTAGTGGCACTCAGAAGCTCATTAATGTAGTGGTGATAACAGTAGCCTGTGTGATTGCTGTCCCCCTGACACTGATCGTGTGCTGCGGGGCTCTAAAGAAGCGCTGCCAAAAGCTGCTTGGCCGAGAATCCAAGGAAATGCAGGACTCATACGTCACATTTGAGACCCTTGGCCCCGGGGCCAAAGCTAAAGGGGTGGAGGGAGAGTATCTGACGAGACTAAATCCTGACGAATCCAACAGACTACTATCAGCGAGGTCCAGTGTTGACTCAGAGGCCACAGCCAGGACTGAGGGGCCACCGAATGAGTACTTCTGCTAAAATGGTTGCCACAAGCTCCGGAAGATGCACTTTGTTTTCTAACAACCTGTGATGTGAATAGATTAAACCACTGTGCTCAGAGACTCAAAAGACTCAAATGATCCTTTTTTTTGGACTAGTCAGAATTGGATGTATGAAATTGTTTTGCAGCCTTGTAAGAACAAAAAACACCATTCATTTGGTGGACAGCAAAAAAGGGAAATGAAACACAGTGACATGGTTTTAATATTTGCTCGTGTAAATGTGTAAAAATAACTTCTTTTTTTTTTAAATTCATCATGCACTTTTAAAGGTGATGTTTTGCAGAGGAAAATGTCTTGAAATGTTGCCCTAAACTGTATAAAACACAATACATTTTATTTTTCCCAAGATGTAACCTCTGCATCGTGTTAAAATCTTTATTTAAAGTATCTAGAGAAAAGATGAAGCCGCAGTTATTAGTCTATTTTATATGTCAGTATGATGTTAATGTGCCAGGTTTACTGTTGGGTCAAAACCCTCAAATACAGTACCTTTTATAATGTGTAAATATTTGTGACCTGAAATATATGTGTATGTATGAATGTACTGTATAAAAATAAATATTTTTTATATTTATATGCTCTCAACATTTCTTCAACTTCTCTCAAAATATAGATGAAAAAAAATCAATATTCATCTTGTTTGAAGAAATAGTGTGTTATGTGCAATTAAAAGTAGCATTTTATGAATGTAAACATTGCATTATGCAGATTGCTAATTCACTGAAAAACACACAGCTAATCTGAACCACGTCAGGTAGCATTTTAAACTAATGCACTTTGTAAAACCTTCTTGAAGTAGGAGCCTAAATAACATAAAAGTGGGTTGACATTTGTGGATTTGAAAGAAATTTGGTAAAGACGTTCTCCTCAGGATGAATAGTAACAACTCTGGTGATCCCCCAACTTTCAATCTTGTGCCATCATCAGCTAAAATGTTAATTTGTCCAATACTTTATCTATAAAACCTGTGGACACGTGGACTAATGCACACTCATTTTTATTAATGTGAGTGTCTGACGCACCTCCTAGCATTGCATAGTGGATAAGTAGTGTGTTGGAGCTCATGTCCGTTGAAGCCTGTAGGTTTTATGTGAAAGAAGAATCGTTTCATAAAGTCTGGGGTCCATTTACAATCTGTTTAGGACCTGACTGTCTGCAAACAATAATAGCAGGACTTGAGAGTAGATGCTTTATTTCCCATACATTGTGTTTGTGCGTCCTGATTTGTATTGTAGAAATCATCTGTATCAATATCCTTAATGTAAAACTTGTATGATAACTGCCTTTGTTTCTGAACATCAGATTAATCTCTTTGCCTGTTAAACACTATAAAAAGCTTTTACATTGAAGGAAACAGTCTGTTAAAAACGGTCAGTGTTGTAGATGTCTGTGTTCACACTTGCCTTGTATGCTGATTTGGCTTTTAACAACCTGCGAGACAACCAGTGTTCAGATTATTGAGGTCAGATTACAGTCTTCTACAGACATCTGTCCCTCTGTCTCTCTGCAGCCCTCCCTCTCTGTGCGGCTAAGCCTGACGGGCTCCGGTCCACTTAATGCAGCCTACTGCCTGTGCTTTGCTAGGTGGACAGATAAATTAAATTAGACTGATGCAAAGCAGTTTTGGGGTCATACCCGAAACTAGAAGTGCAATACAATCAAACATAACTCACTGAACTGAACAACATTTGTGTTGAGTGTTTTCATGCTTTTGAGGAGATGTTTACTGGACAAAGTGGACCATTGCTATAAATATACCTTACCTATAGATGTCTCACATGTCACTTGGTGTCTTAAGTGTTACGTCAAGAAGGATTAAGGTAATAGGCTTTCTTCCACGCAGCCCATGGGCTTGTCCTGCCCTCACAGGCCTGTTTTTACAAGCTCCTCCAAGAATATGGACGCCTTTTTTGTTGCATTACGTATCGCTTTTGTATTTTATCTCATAACTCCTGGATCGTTAACTTGTCCGATCGGTTGTTCCTGCACAGATGATAACTTTGGAAGGTAAGTGACCGCTGAAACTACACAAACTCTTAAAAAAAAGGTTATGTGTTAGTCATAACCATTTTTTAAACAACACATGGGTCGTTTTAAATGTAACCTGCTAAACAAAGGTTCTAATACATTCAGACAATACAAGGACTATCCATGGATCTGTGCAAAGTCACTGTGAAGATGTTATATGTACACTAGTCACTATCTTCTCTTGTCTAAACACATCTCATTTTGCCGTTATAGGTCTTTACTATGTATGGAAACCTCCATGGGTAAAATCCCAGAAGACATGTCACACGATTTCACTAAAATACGAATTGAGAACTGCCACCTGACTGAGTTACCGCGAGGATCGTTCTCTAAAGTTAGTGCCTTGGAGTTCCTCTGGCTGAATTTCAATGAGATCACCCTGATGAACATCAAAAGTCTGGAGGGGCTGGCCAACCTCACTGAGCTCAGGGTACAAGGGAACAAGCTGACTTCAGTACCATGGACGGCGTTTCAGGACACACCGAAACTGAAGATTCTGGACCTGAAGCACAATCGACTCGACGTCCTGCCTGAGCACGCACTCAGACACTTACCTGCACTGACCTACTTAGATTTATCCTCCAATCAGCTTAGTGTCATATCAAAAGATGTGTTTATTAATTGGCCTCTTTACCAAACAGCACAGAAAGAGTGGGGGAAAGAGGGAATGGTCGCCAATGTGGTCCTGGCGCTGCACGACAACCCATGGTTGTGTGATTGTCGCCTCAAAGGCTTCGTTGAATTCATCCGGACGGTTAGCCCTCCCATCATCCTGTTGAACTCTTATTTGAGGTGTTCGGGCCCCGCCTCCAAAGCTGACAAGTTTTTCCACGAGATCCAGTTAAAGACATGCATGAAGCCGGTGGCCTCTGCCCCAGAGACTAACATCACTTTACCCCTCGGAGCAAATGCAACACTAACATGCTTAGTCAAGGCCAGGCCAGGTCCAACCATTCATTGGATGTACAGTCTGAAGATTATAAGAGGATTTGCTGGTAAGATTTTTTTTTTATTATAACCATCCAATAAACTGTTGTGAATCTGCTCTTGGAGCACTTAGTGTGGTATATGTATGAACTTTGAACGATACAGGAACAATACCCACTTTAGGGTTACCTTACTGCGTATGTTGTTATCGGATGTAAACAAGCCTCTGATTTACCTGCAGTGTGCTCTTCTTCTTGCAGCTATAGAGACTCAAATAAATGATGAGACCATCACCTCCCAGCTGGTGATCCCGTCTCTTCACCTGGCAGATCGGGGACTCTACACCTGCATGGCCAACAACTTCATTGGCAACTCCTCTGTCGACATCACGATTAACATCAGCCCCTTCAATTCCTCCGATCCTTTCCCTCCACCTGTCTCCATGCTGTCGTCCGATGAGAATACCCAGATTGACATCCGCATTGCCAAGCAGACCGTTTATGGCATCACCCTGGAGTGGTACGCAGCAACGGACAAACCAGCCGAAACTTGGTTCACCATCCACTTTGGAAAATACGATTCACCAAAAAAGGAGATGATCTACATTGGCCCTGGTATCAACACCTACTCTGTCAGCGACCTGCTTCCTGTCACCAAATACGAGGTGTGTGTGACCCTGAAGAACCATCCACCTAGAGAAGGCCAGTGCATTGTGTTCGTGACTGGAAGTGACATCAGTGAGCTGGAGCAAAGAGAGAGGCTCATCCATATTATTGTCATTGTGTGCGCCATGGTCCTGGCAGTGCCGGCCGGCATGTATGCCTGCACCACGGAGGCCAGGTTCAGCTGCGTGGACCGCTGCGTGGATCTGTGGAAGAAGAGGAGGATGCAGGGAGAGAACCTGCAGGGAACTGAGAGGCAGGGCACCTTCGACAGCCTGCAGGCGGCCAGCGACGAGGGCCTGTGCAGGGACTCAGAGGAAAAGCCGAAAAAGAGGCAGAAGTCTGAGGACAGGTCCAAAGGAGGAAGTGCAGCTCATCTGTATTAGCAATTGAAGTTAAGAAATGTACATACATGTGTATTTGTAAATAATGTAAATATTGAGAGTAGCCCCAGTTTGTGCTAATATTTTAGTTAAGGCAAAAAAAAAACAACAACGACTGAGGGTTATTTAACAAAATGTACAGATGTTATGAAGTTATTTCCAGAAATATTCAAAGATGTCTTCAACCATGGATGCAAAAATATTCAATCTGCTGCATGATAGAAGATGTTAAATCTGTTTCTCAAGTTTTTGTACAACATATAATAATCAACCCATTATTTTGTTTGAAAATAATAAAAAAAGATAGAATCAATACAGACAAAAATTCGGCCAGGACATATGTCATTTCCGGGTGCCATCTTTGTTTTTTTTCATCCAGATGATCAGACACAGGCACAGATTGGGGCTATTTTATATATTTTATAGTATATAGTCATCCTGTAAATATATATTTAAAGCTGTCAGCTACAAGTGGAATTGCCTTTCTTCCTTATTATGAGGAGAGTTTGTTATTATCTGTGTTAACAAACATGTATAAAATGTTTTTTGCTAAAATGTGTTTGATATTTCTTGGGTCAGTTTTTTTTTATATAAATATATTTTGATACTGAAACATGCAGTCCTAAATAACAAAGAAATGTAAATAATGAATACTTTGTATATTTCTTTAATGTTAATTTCACCAAACTAAATTGTAATCATGTGGATTGTGTGTTGGTTCATGGTTCACATTATCATTATTGTTTTCCTTTTTACACACTCCAGATTTACTTGGTCTGTAACAGAATGAAATGATGTCGGATGTGGATTAAAGGGGAGTGGAGACGAATGCTGAGACATACTCTGATTTTTTAGCACAATCACACAGAGGATTTGTTACATAAGCAGCGTTTTCCCATGCATTTATGCATACACTCCTAAGCAGATTAAAGTGATTTTCTATCTGAATCCTAGTCAGCAGGACATGATATTTCCATTTAATGACAGCTCTGAGCTCAATGTGTTTGAACATCAGTCATACAGACAAAAAAAATAAAGTGTGTGTACATTTTTAATTTAATTTTTCCAGTCTAACTAAAGATGTTCGTCTAGTAAAATGCACTTTTCCAGTCTAACTAAAGATGTTCGTCTAGTAAAATGCACACTTAAACACTTGATGAAAATGAATTTCAGTGTTACATAATGATGTCGGGTCAGTTCACATACACAGTGGAATCACTGCATTTATCATTCAATATCAAAAAACAAACATATACACGGAAACGTGTAAATTATTATTATTATGATTTTTTCCCCCTACATGATGTAATATTTTGATCAGTGGTGGGAGAAATATTCAGATTTTTTTACTTAAGTAAACAATAACAAAAAAATATAAAATGAACTCTGCTTTTACAATCATATTACAGTACAGTAGTATTATCTGTAAAGTGTACTTAAAAAGTAAAATTGCCTTATACCTGATATATTGTTATGTTACATTAATAGATTGTTAATACTCACGCATCAGTGTGAAAGCAGGATTGTACTGTAGTTTTAGTGTTTAAGTTCAGTGGTTCTCAACCTTGAAGTCGGGCTCCACCAAAGGATAAAATAAGGACAAATTGAATCTCAGGGAACACAAGATGAGTAACTAGGTATGAAAAAAGAAAAAAGAAAAATGTGGATTCTACTACAAATAATCGATAAAGCACTGCTGAGGTGCCCTTGAGCAAAGTACCAAATACCTAACTGCTCCCAGGGTGCCGCTACAAGGCTCAGTACTGCACAAAAATGTACTTGTTCATGTAAAACACTGCACTATCTCACTTCAGTGAACTCCAAAAAACTAAATTATAGTCATCAAACTAGACTCGGAAAAACTGAGCTGAGACAAAATTATTTTCAAATATTTATTCAAAATCAAGACAGTACAAAGACGGTACAAATATGTTACTTTGAAGGACCAGGCAAGTTTAATTTATAGTTAACATACAATATAGTTTATCTCAACTTATTTAAGATATTTATAAGTTAAGATAGAGTCAGATACAAGATATGTAATACAGCAATTAAATTACTCAAATTTTATTTGCCTATATTTGAAGGCATTGAAGAATAACATGGAAAGTAACTGTGTGGACTCTAAACTAAATGTTCGACACAGACTCTACAGTTTATCTGCAAAGGAAATGTCCAAGTAGGTTATATACATCGTGATCTATGCTTGAAACTCTTAATTTGTGCCAACAATGTCCGACTAGTAGAGTTAGATGGTTTAATTTGTACTTTATTTACGGCTGCAAGATACAACTTGGACATGTTTATATCTTGTTATATATATATGTATACTCAAAATAATAAAAATAATACAATGCTGTACAATTAAAATGGACCCATGGTATTTATATAAAAGCATTTCTTCTAGAATAACACGCTCAAATAAATAAAAGCAACTCTGTTTAGCTTGTGTTACTGTGAAAACCTACAGTGGCACGTTGTAATCATACAAAAGAGCAACTTCTCAGCTTTCAAGCGGCTGATGTAACACAGTAAAAATATTAACACACAGGTCATTTAGCACTTTATAAGAAGCAGTGTTGTCTTTCATGACCGTGTCATTCAGCTGCATGCTCAAGTGAGCAAAAGACTTTTTTTTGTTGTTGTTTTTTTTTAGCAGGATTTTATGGGTGAAATCCTAGTTTTGTGTTGAAAACATTACAAGGTTGTGGACATTACACTTTTCAGGAAGTTATGCAACTTATGTATACACAGTAAGTCTTTGTAATCCTCTCTCGAGACAATCTACAGTGGTGCTTCTTACTGTTAAGATGATGTAATCTTCCTCAAGATGGCAGTGTGGTGATTTATCTTCCACTGCACCAGTGACAGACTCAAGCTCTATAAACCAGGTCAGCTAAGGATGCAGTGGAGCCCACTTGTTTAATATCTTGTCTTAAGACATAAATATCTGTAAACCTTTCTGTTATAACCCTTACACTGTTTACATATGAATAATCTAGAGGCAGGCCAACCCTACCAGATCATCACATGAATTTTAGGTGACAACTCTCGGATAGGAGACGAGCTGTCAAAGAACTGGACGAGGAAATCTTAAGACAAGACAGGGTTAATAACAACTTTGATTGCTCTCAATCATTTTCTGCTCCAGCTTCATTTTAAGCTCTGACACTAAAGCAGAGCTCATATTTCCCTGCCCTTCTCTGCGGCGACCAGATTTAGTTGTCTTGGCGACTTTGGAGGCCAGCGCACCAGATATTGTTGGGACTGCCCGGGGCCTCTCGTTTGGCCTTGTGGTCGGAGGTGGAGGGGGCAGACTAGGAGCGCTGGGGGGTGGAGGCTTGGGCCGGGAGCTGCCGCTTCCCCGCTTCAGGCGGCTCTCTGGATCGCCAATGATGAACTTATCTGCGGGGTCGTTGAATTTGATAAGGGGCATCCTGAAGTCCCAGGGCTTCTGGTCCCTGGGTCGCCTCTTAATGATGCGACGTGCCGGCATGATCCTGTTTGACTTTGAGTTTCGCATGTACATAGCAGTAGAGATCAAAGCAGTCACCCCTACCAATACAGTAATGATAACAGTGACCATGCCTAGAGCTTTCATAGGATTGTCCCTACTTTTCAATAAAAAGGCCGCCATAGGCCCCTTGAGAGGAGTCTGTAAAAGAGCACAAATAAAATACTTTAAATCAAGTCCAAAAGATTGAGTCCAAGTGTTAACGCAGCATATGTGTAAAGCATGCAAGCACGCGAGATGGATGCGCAAAGCACTGACAGAGGAGGCCCAAACAACATGTCTACTAACAATGTGACGCTCCCACACTCACACTCAGTCATCCATCTTCCTCTGTCCTGCGGTATAGGACTGCTGATGCAGATCTAAGAACTACGCACTAACACTAGTTGTTGGGAATGCGTCTGGCAGTGCGGTGCGTTAGGATTTCTCTTTGGCATGTGACTGATGAGGGTTGAACAAGAACAATGACAGTTCATGAGGTGAAGTGCATATTTGTGTGAGAGAAAAAAATGGAGATTAAGTCAGCAAATCCAGATTTAAATCCAAAAGTAAAGGCTCCATCCTAGTCACTTTGACAGCCAAATAATCAGAGTCAAACTCTAGAAATAAAAGTATTTTAGATTGTCAAAGCTTTGGTGCTTTGATAGTGTAAAAATCCAAACTACATTATTAGAAAAATGTTGCATTTGGAATATTTTCCAATCAAGAAATTATATAAATGCATTTTTAAAAAAAGGAATCTATAAAAACTAATATTATCAAATGTGCTCCAGGACTCTTTTACAGACGATAGCTAACCAGTAAAAAAATAGATATTTTGTTATACCGTAATATTCCTCACTTGACTCTGCGGATCACTTTAATATAGTTACTCTCAGGGTGGATTCTGGACTTTTTCACTGCGCTGCAGTACAGGGTTGTGGATATGCAGACTGTTAGTAAAATGAGGGAAGTGCCAATGCTGAGACAAATTCCAAAAACAGTCAGCGGACGCTTGCTGAGGCCCATGAAGTATGAAATTATTCGACCTTTGACCTGAAATGCACGATACACAACACCAAAAAAAACAAACAAACAAACAAAAAAACTGAGTCATCTCATCATGTAGAGTGAAGGAATGAAGTCATGGTGAAGACACAGAGCGTTGGAAAAAAAGATGGTTTAATGTAAATGACTGAAAACTTTAAAGTGTAATGCTGATGTCATTTTATACTTTTACATTTACAGACAAAAGCCAGTATGAATTCATACGACGAAGTATTATCTGTGTTTTTTTTTCTCCAATCTTAATAAATAATTTTCTAAAATTGTATAAATTAGTTTGGGTTGTCATGTTGTGACAGTAGTTGAACAGTTTGATCACTTGCTTGGACCAAAATCAATTAACAACATGTAGAACTGCAGACTTGATGCATAAAAAGCTCTTTATTAATGATTTCTTAACATTTATAACTCTGGAAACTCTGATTATTTATTAATTAATCGGCCACAATTATAACTGCATTATAATTAAACAGAAAGGTTAAAGGCCCCTTAGTTATTTAACTTTCCTGTTTTTTTGTTTGGTTGTTTTGTTTCTTTTCACTAGTTTGAAGTGGGAGGGGCTCAGATGGAAAAACTGATGTCAACATGTTGGTATGATTACTTTGATTTTGATTTTTGCACATTTATCTGTGAGTATTTAAGATTATAGAGAAGTTTGTAAGATATTAAATCAGGTAAAACTCATCATAGTTGAGAACTGATCTATGAAGCATAAGTAAAATATGTATTATTATTATTATTATTATCATCATACATACATGGTGGCAGCATATGTCAATCAGTGTTTAAAGTGATTTTAAGGTTCAAAGTAATCATTATTTTGTATTTTAAAAATGAATCAAACAACCCACAGATAATGATGACTAACCCTGCAGCTCTGTGGAGTTTTTTAGTCATTTAATGATGAAGCTCTGATTAATGTATAAAATGTAATAATAAATAGGTTACTGGCTCATATTTTATAAATTCATCATTGGCTTTGGTCTCTTCATAAAAATGACCAGCACTATCCTTTAAAGAAGATGAAGTCAATGACACGTGACGGCAGCTGCATAGCATGACAACAATGTCTATAATCATATTATAAACTCCTTGAATCTACAGCTTGTGCTGCCTAAAGCTCAGGCTGGAAATAGAAAGCGCTGCGAGCATGATGCAAGTCATAGAAAGTCTTACCGCCTCTGTGATATCAATATTGACCACGGCTGTTGTGCTGAAGGATGGAGAGCCTCTGTCCCTGGCTTGGACTACCAGAGACCACTTGCAGTCCTTCTGCTTGGTGATGTTATGCACAATCTCCATGGACTTGATGTACGGCTTCAGCTTGATCTCACCGGTGTCGGCGTTGATATCGAATGCGTTGTCAGGGTCGGCTGTCATGATGGAGTACTGAATGACGTTGTTTGGGGACTCTGCATCATCATCCATTGCCTAGAAAAAATAACATAAAATGGATATATAATGCAGAATGATGATTGGACCTAAAGTCACTAAAACACAACGATAAAAGTATTGAAATATGATATTGTCTGCATTATCCATGTTTTTTTAATCTTAAAGGATAACTCCGGCCTTCTACACTTTAATTTTTATCAACAAAATCCCATCGATCCCATCCTTGACATCCCTCCCCTGCCTCAAACACTAAACATTTACTCTTGATGAAGACATTAATCCTTAAGAAGTACATTTGCGTCACAAATACATAATAATTCAAATAGACTTAAAAACAGGTGTAGTTTTTGTAGTTCCAGTAAATACTGTATTCACTGAGGACTATTTTCAGTTGCGGATTAATAGTAGGCCCTAATACGCTTTAGATACACAGGTCTCACTTGTTAATAGGATTATTTCATTGTATGTTTTGATCTGATGTCAGTAAGAAAAGAGTAAGAGTATCACTCTAGTTTTATCATGTTGTTCTTGTGCACACAAATAGCAACTGAATTTTTAATCTTTTTGGATTATTTCATTTTAATATCGGCAGCTCCGAGCTTCCATACAATGTTCTCTAAATGTCACAAACAGCCAGCATTTTGATCTGTTGATTTAAAAAATAGACCTCCAGTACAATGATGAATTGATTTAACATTATGTACCTCTACTTTCACAGGTGTGCCAATAATCATTGTCTTTTCCAGGAGTTCTTCGTCAAATTCTGGAGGGTGGTCGTTCATGTCAACGACGGTGACAAAGGCTTCAGACAAGCTGTACTTCCCCTCTGAATCTTCAGCCTTGATGTAAAAGTTATATTTAGACCTGACCTCTGCATCCAGGCTGGTCCAGGGCTGCGTGGAGATGAGGCCTGATGATGGGTGGATGGTAAACCTACAGGTTCAGACAGAGTATGAGCACGGTTATCCATTTTGTGTATCAAACACTCTGTCCAAGCAAACCAGGCGTTTCTAATAATGTGTCCTCTTTCACAGCTCAAGTGACATTTACATCACATCCTGTGAATCTTTACATGAGTCACATTAATATGTGACTATAAATAAGAGACATGCATCCACCAAGTGAACATATCCTCTTGTTGATCTAATTTATATAAATGTAAACGGCTTTTGAATTTCATTTGTTCATTTGTTCATTTCTATTTTTACATTTCCTACCTCATTTTTGTAATACTGTAAAATGTGACTTTCCTCCCAGAGGATCAATAATTAAAGTTAGTTATTAATATTAGTAAAGTCTTGAAGTTATCTCTCTCTATTGTCCTGAATATGTGTTTTGTTTTTAATTTTATTACCTTTCTACTTCAGGTCCTACATACTGTTGTGTTTTTCTCTTTGCAGTATTTTAGTGTCATTAAATCAAAAAAGTCCCAACAGACCAATAAATAATGGGTTCAGATTTGGACTGATTTTATACAGAAAATATTTTATATTATTTTATATTAATATTTCTTTTTTTGGCTAATTCCTTCTAGAAATGGTTGAGTTGAACGGTTAAAATTAAACTTGTCCAATCATCAACAAATTTAGCACGATTGTTTATCACAACATTATAACATGCTATTTTTTTAAATACAGAACCACAAAGCTTCAATCTAAATGTTTTTGGATTTCAAAGATCTAGGGTGTATCTAAAGTATTTTCTGACTTCCCAGTGGTTGCAAACAGCAATGCATGCTGATATACCCCGCTCTGTGATAGACTCCAGCAGTCTTTGTTGTGACATTGTGCTTTTTGTACAAATATGAACATTTGCAATCAGAATAAGTTAAACTATGTCATAATCACACAAGTAATTTAAACATAAGAGAATATATTTAAAAGATTCTACAGTATTTGCGAAGGTTTGTGCTTTCTGAGTGCTTTCGAGTTCAACATCAGGCTCACTGCCGTTTTTATTCAGTCTTTTCTGTCTCGTTTTGCACTGTGAAATTTCACAAGTTGCCTTGAAACTGATAACTTTCGCACAATTAACTCAGGTCGATGCCTGAAGGCGAGCATAAATTCTCACTTTTCCTTCGCTGCACACTGCCTTGCTTTTCAAAGCTGCCGTTTCTGTGGCTCCAGCTGTCACATTGCATGTTAATTGGCTCTCCCTATGTGAGACGGGCCAGGCTGTCTATTTTTAACCCTCCAATCCAATTAGGAGATTAGCCAGCATCTTGCAGCCATTTTAGAGCGAGCTGTTTGTGCAGCAGAGGGGCCAATCAAACTGGTTTCCTGCTTGCTACTTCCATCAAAGACACAAAAGATGAATCAAGACTGGTGACCTGCTGGTTGAACTTACCAAAAACACCTGGAGAAGTGTTGAGTCATTTACACACGAAACTGACTTTTCAGTCTATGAAACGTGTTTTGTGGAAGTGCAAGAGTTAAGTATCTGATCATAGCAAACCTGAACTGGCAGGAGTGAAAGTTTTTTACTTACAAATCTGCTCCTGATCCATAAATCGTGTATTTGACTTCACCCCAAGGCCCTGAATCTGGATCGTTTGCCTGGAGGAATAAAAACAGGATAGAGATTTAAAGCCCCGTACTTACAGCTCATACAATAAAGTGTGAAAAATTAAACTCCACCAAGGTGACTGAAGGTGGTACATATTGTTTTTACTGGGGGATAACCAGTGAAGGTCTTAATCTCATGTACAGTGGGTGGGGCAGGCTATAAGTCTCTTCCTGTGGTGGGTGGGGATGGAGGTATAGGTCAGGATGATTAACCTTGGAGCATAATTAAGCTTTTTACTCTAGACTGCGTAGCGTGGACGTGCTGCCTGGCTGCAGGATACATTCAGTATGATGGAAAAGCCAAGACAAATGTTACAAATGTTAGAAACAGATGAATATTTCTACCAATAAAAAACATAGAGCATACGCCAGAATATCTCACAGAGACATGAATTTCATAACAAGGACCAACAAAAGCAAAGCCGGCGAGTGCTGAGCTTTTTTCGTCTGGCAGCAGACTACTTTCGTCTAATGAACTGCGCCGAGTAATATGCATTTATTGGAGGATTGATGGATTATGTAATCACTTTGGTTGGGTTAAAGCAGAGTTTAATCTTGATTGACTCACCGTCACGGACACGACGCTGGAGCCTCCAGGAGAGTTCTCAGGGACTCTGGCGATGTAATACTCAGCCGTGAATTTTGGGACGTTGTCGTTTGTGTCCAGCAGGTTGATCACTATGTCAGCTGTGGCACTGAACCTCTCAGGAGTGTCGATCTCCACGGCCAGCAGCTGCACAGAGAGTCACAAGAGTGCACGAGAGTGATTAAATGAACGCTAAAATGTTTAGTTGATCAACCGATTAGGTTATTGACAAGGTCCGCAGCCACATTAGCAGCACTGTGAGGCATTTTATACAAATCTATTAGACAGGTGTTGGATATCAAAAATAGTTTTTGCTATGTTGAGGTAAATGTAATAAGTTGCCAAAGTGTGATGTCATAAAAAAAAAAGAATATTTGCAAATAATGGAACACTTTGCCACCAACAGAAATTGTTCAATCCAACCTCAAAATACAGTAATGGTGGTAATTTCTCAAGTTATTACATGAAAAATCTAGTATTTTTTTTAATTGTTTGTAGATTATTTAGAATCTAATTCAGGATTTATTTCAGTGTGTTACCATGGTAACATTGACAATGTGCAAAGTAGCGCTATACGAGCACAGCTGAGGCTAATTGGAGTGTCATTAGCTGGACAAGTGTTTGATCAAAGTTCACAAAGACAAAGAATTGCCTGCACTAAATTTCAGCTCATTCGACAATTGTTGAGACATTTCCTTTTGAATCACAAACAACCAGAAAACCTGTTGGTGGAGCTACAAGAAAAATCATCTCAAAGTCAGCAGAATTCATTCTCTCAACAGTTGTTGTCATATTTCAGTCTAGACTAAAGAAGTAGACACTGTCCATGGCTCAACAGATGGCACTAGAGACATGCTGCAAGCATGACTCAAAGTGAGCAAATCGATTAGTTTGATTTATTTTATTGAGAGAAAAATTCAAACATTTGGTAGCTCCAGCATGTCAAATATAAGAACTTGCTACTTTGGGTTGTTACAAATCTTACAAAGAAAAAGGTGACATTTCAATGATAATCATAATAATAACTTAGTTATATATGAAGTCTAACCTTAAAAGAAAGGGTTGGTCCCTTTTCATAGTCGATGCCAGATGTGTCTTCCACAATGATGGTCACCTGCGCTTCATTGAGCACTGTCTGGGGAACGACTCGCAGCACTCGATTTGGCCCCACGAGTCTCAGTTTAAATTTAGCGTTTGCTCCCTGTGAAAAAAAAAAAAAAGCAGAAATCACGAATCAGAAAAGCAAATAAGAATGTTCAAGAGCATCAGAGCTGACTTCAGCAAACGTTGGTGGATTTTTAATAATCTGGCATATAATGTTACATGATTCACTACGACAGGAACCAAACACGACGGCATTATTTTATTTCGACTTAATGAACAGATTTCATGAACATTTTGTAAATGGTGTTGCATAACTGCGCACACTTTGAGGCTGGCTGGCAGATATTTATGTAACAACGTACCCAGAGGTATTAGTGCATCTGTCAGCAGAGGAAATATTAATTCTGAATATTTCTTTTTTGTTAATAGAGCTCCTGCTTATGCACAATATTGACAGGTAGCAGCATGCCTGAAGAGGACGTTCTGATGAATGATTCAAAGATGTCACTGAGACGTGAGTAAATCTACCTGATCGGAGTCATTGACGGTGATCTTAAAGCCTCTGAGGATCTCTCCTGCAGGAGGATGCTCATACATCGTGACCTCAAACTTGCTCTGTGGTCCGCTCTCTCCGTAAAAGGTCGGAGGATGGTTATTAAGATCCACCACCCTGACCGTCACTGTGGTAACATCGTAGTCCTGCAGCTGATCGTTTGGTCCTAACTCAGACGCCTGGGTTTAAAAACAACATTGATCAACACATGAAGTAGGAACAGTGGGTTAAATTTAGACCAGAAGAGTGTGATTCATTAGAAATAAATGGGATTACCTTGACTTTAATTTCATATAATTCATTTCTCAGCAGAAATGGATAAGTTGTAAGGGTGATGCATCCACTGGTGCTATTTATATCAAACACACCATCACTACCTGAAACATGATAAAGGAGATGTTTCAAATGTGTCTAATAAAAAGGCTGAAAACAGTAAACAAGACAGAGTTTATATCTCGATAGATTGTTCTTACCATTCATAATGGAATAATGCATCATGTTAGGTTTGCCTTGATCTCCATCTTTAGCGTACACAGTGAATATTTCAGAACCCTGGCAGAAAAAAAATCTATAGTTAATCTTGTGTATATTTACAAGATCGACTTTACAGCTGTAAAGAAGAAGAAGAAGACTTACAGGCACTGAGACTTCGTAGACGTAGCCAAAGTATGGGGTTCCCACGAAAGATGGAGGCATGTCTTGAGCATCAATTAGATTGATTGTTATGGTGGCAGTGGCGGTCAACACCTGATGCTTCCCCTTGTACTTTCCACCTCCATCCTGAGAAAACAAATATCGAGTTAGCACATTTTATAATGTTTATACGAACACCGTTTTATCTAGATTTTGGAAAATGCTTTTATCTATAGCAGATTATGACAATAGTCTTGTATAAATAAAATAAATTAAAAATGGTTGGTGAAGGAGATTTGGCAGTTAATGGACTCATACAACATTAGATACAGGCATCACATGATCTTCAAGTAGGCTGCCCTCTCTCGTCAAGTAATATCTGCAGCATTAAGGTATTTTTGAAATCCTTTTAAGAGATTTTATTGATTATAGTGAGTATTTTCCTCAAATATTGGCCGTAACCAGTCTTTGGTTTCAGTTTACTAGCTAAACAGTATTACTAAATAAAGTTAAATGAGGTGGTTTAATAAGATTATATCAGCCTTACTGGTTAGATGTCTGTTTAAAACTGGGATGTAAACCTTTTAACCCACACCCAGCATGTCAAATCCAATATAATACTAATTTCATTTGCATGGCTACAGATTTTATTTGAAAGACCTCCAGAATAAAAGTGTCAAAGGCTGTGTTTAGGGCACTTGAGAAAACAAACCGGAAAAGTAAAGGACGACAGTGACCTCTCACCTTTGCGACCACCGTCACAAAGTGCGTGGGTGTGGTTTCGTAGTCCAAAGTCTCACCAGGTTTCACTCTAAGGATGCCGCTGTGCCCATCGATGGTGAACTTGGCAAACGGAGAGGTCTGATAATAGCAGAGTTTGCAGAGTGTACGTTAACAGTAGACACACATTTTATTTTTTACTTGATTTTCAGGGCAGTCGAGCTAATTTCGGAGATGTTTCTAACACCTATCCCACTTCAACCTTGACATTTTTCTACACACTTCCATCAGCACAGTTTTTGTCTTACAGCTGACACACGAACAATAACTACCACTGTGCTGTCAGCTGTTGGTTAGGACCAAAACCTAAGCCCCTATTAAGCCTTCAGTGCCTTGCTCAAATGTAATTGAAATTTAATCCACTAAAGTAACACCATTTCCAGACTGCTCTCTGGTATGAGATTAATCTTTCTCTCCGCACACTGTCCCATCACTCAACGCCCTTTTCCTCCCTCCACATGGCTGCACAGCCCTCATGATGTCAGTTTGACCCTATGGGTCAAGGCCTCTACCGAGCCAGTTAACGGTATCAATACGTAGATAGCGATGGTAGGGTCATATTAATAAAAATGAACCCTTTGTAATTCATTTTTTAAATGAATTACAAAGAGGAAATAGAATGAAACACTAGAAGAGTATCAATAAAAGTTCAAAGTGAAACAGTGAAAAGATGAAAATAGTCAGAACTTGCTCGCGTGTTCACATTTTAAAAACCTTTTTAAAGATTTGGGAACTGAGGATAAACTTGTTGGCAGATCTCAGGATGTAGCTATTAACAGCTCTATATGTGATGACTAAAATCAATTAAACTGGAGGCTGTTGACAATGAGACTAGAACAGCTTTAACTATTTTAGCCTAGATTATTTTAATGGCAGAGTACAGATAGATCCAGTAGTCTGTTATATTCAACAGAATATTTGGTTCTGGATGTATCACAAACTTCGAGAAGACACATCTGGGTAGTTCACTATGTGTCCTTGAAACTTAGTGGTACATTTGAACAACCAAAACAGTGCTGGCTTGGGAAAGATTTTCTATCCTGCACTCAGGTTTGACCAACACAAAACTTTAGAGGGTCACGGCTGTGCATCATCTGCATAATAATGAAGTTGCATCATGGTTACCTGTAGATAATATGAAACGCTGCCTCCGGAGCCCATATCTTTATCCATTGCTTGGACTCTGTAGATGCTACTTCCCGGAGCAGTATCCTAGTGAAGAGATCAGAGGATTTATAACCCCAAAAACTCACTTTATTCTCAATTATTTGTTTGACTCAATTAGCAGATTTAGAAGTCGTTTGTGGCACAGGAAGACCTGTAGAAAGGTTAATTGTATTTATTTTGTTGTATTGGGTGTATTTGTTCAATATACTGCACCTCTGGGATATCAATGATGAAAGGAAGGTTTTGAAATTCTGGTGGTTCATCATTAGCGTCAGTGACAAACACTCTCACGGTCTCAACAACCTGAAAACAACAAGTCAACAAATTCTCAGCTGCAAATAAAAACAGCTACACCAGCTGCAATTAGGACTGTCACAATATCAGATTATCACCACACGATTATGGTGGCCAAAAGAATTCATGATAACAATATCACCACAATATTGTGATGTAAAATATCTCAAATTATTAATAAATTATTGTGTCTTTTGTCCTGTTTTTGGCAAATAAATGACACTCAAAATACAAAGAGAGAGACAAAAAGAACATTTACATAAAGTATGAACCACAAAACAATCTCATATCTTTTTGGTGTGATTAAAGCAGCGTTTTGATGATAATAAACTATAAACAAAAGCATTCGATGCACAGTAAAAACTTACTTTGTTGCGACCGTCCGTTATGCTCACGAGCACTGAGATTTCGCCTTGTTTCTACAAAGAGAAGTAAATGTCACATTGAGCCACAGTGGTGACAGACTGACAGCAGGTTTCTTCAAAAAAACAACAGTCTCATTAACAATCTCACCTCTCTGTCTAGCTCCTGAATTAGAGTCACATTTCCTGATTTGGAGTCCGCTCTAAAGAATTCCTTGGAGCCCTGTTCAAAAGTCAGACCATATCGCACCGGATCTCCTTCTGGATCTGTACCGTTCAGAATGTATACCTGTGTCCCTGTGTGATAAAAATACAGACAAAGATGATGTCAAACACACACAAAAACATTTCTATGTTCATTAAAATCATGCAGGGAAGGTGTAAACGCCTCATTTTTTTTCATTAACTGTTAATGTTACGTTTAATAATCGTGTCAGATGAGCCAACACCCATATTGTTTTCTTCCCGTAGGTCTTAATGTACGTCACAATCCAAAAGGTATTACAGTGATTAGCTCGAGCCTCCATACCAGCGTGATGATTTCATCATTGCACCTACGCATTTCAAATAAAACGCCTTCAAACCACGCTAAGCGATATCTCATACTGAAATTAATCAGAGCTGTGATTATTAAATGTGAGATGTTAAAAATTAGTTTGCACACAGGACTTACCAACTGGTGTATCCTCAGAGATGCTGAACAAGGCCATATTCCCATTTGTACTGCTGGGTCCATTATCATAAAAATATGGAGCATAGTCTGACTGTCCTTTATGGGAAAAGAAATAAACATGCTCCAGTTTATTTGAAGCTGGAGAAAAATGATAAAATAATGACCTATAAACAGGCTACACTGTAAAAACATAAATCATATAGATTTGTCTATATTTTGCTCTATTTCTAACAAAAATACGTGAAAACTGTTGCACTCACTTGCTAAAAAGGGCAGGAAACGACATCAGGGAGGAGGAGAAGGAGAAGGAGGAGGAGGAGGATGGAGATGAATCGTAAATATATTTGGATTTAACTTATTCCACTATCACAACACAAACATATAATCACACATTTAACTATGAAGTACAGGTGGTATGAACAGTCTACGCTAAGATGTACATGCCCTCTGTGTGTGTGAGAGGATTAACCAGATAAGAGCAAGGCAAGAAGTCTTAACCGCACACAAAGAACAACAACAAAAAATAAAAAATAAGAGCAGAGACTTACCCGAGGTGAAGTGAAGCAGGAGGAGAAACAGTAAAGCATGTGTTTTCTTTTCTTTCTTCATCCTGGTGGGGAGGTAAGGCTTGGCAGGCTCATGTGGAAGGCTTGGTGGAGGGGGGTAGCAAGCAGTGAGTGTCGTGCCCTTCTGGAGGCGTCTCAGCAGCTCAGGAGGAAGAGGCTGGGACAAATTCTCAGGCACTAATCCAGTGACGCATCCCTTCCCTCCGCAGACATCTTTTAACCACACTGCTATCGCACCGATTCCTCCGGAAAAACTACACGAGGAAAGGAAGAGAGTTCAGCTTTCACACAATGTGGCGTGATCTTCACACCTTTTGTCACGCATGTGACAACATACACATTGGGCTGTGCAGCTATGATTGCTGTTAAATCAAAGGCTTCGTGACATTTTATACTTCTTAAGACTTTATTGGGAGTTTGAAATCGACGAAGATCTGAGAATTATATCAGATTTACCTCAAACAAACACCCTTTGTGTCATGTGCTGTTTATTTATGGACACATGGCACATTTGGCTTCCTCTCCCTGGGGTTTGAAAGGGTTTCAACAAACCCATTAGACACATGTAGTGAGTGCCGCTGGCCTAAGCTTCCCGTGGTGGCTCTCCTTGGCAGCTCGCTGACCAACACAAGCATCAGCTGGACTTGTAGATCTGTGATGCCCTTAATGCAAAGAGGCTTTCTTTGCAGTCCACTTTCCCTGGGAAACCCAGTGACCTGTCAATCGCTGTCTGAAGACACACACAAAAGAAAAAAAACATGGCTTGTACAAATAGTCAGTTTTGCATAGTTTACTTAAAGTTGTCAAGCTCTAATGTGCGTTACAGAAGATGTTTGCCACTAAGCACTATAAAATTGTTAGAAATTCTCTTGGTATGAATAACTTACAGCTTTTGGCAACTTAAAAACAAAAGTGTTGCTCTCAAATTCAGAGTGATACAAACCCAAAAATAACAAGTTGATCTGATGAAAATGTGATACCCTCTGAAGGCTACAAGTGTAAAACCGAGTATGACGTTTAGTTCTCACAACCTTGCACGTATCTGGTGACGTGAAGAGCCCGAATCGTCACACTTTTAATTTTAAACACCCAGTTCAGCTTCTGGAGAGTGGAGAGTTTTGCACCTTTTTAAAAATGTATGAAAATCAGATCCTCTAATATGCAGGTGTCATGCGAGTTTCTTAGGGAAGTGTGTTGAGGTGTATGGACTTACTCCATTAAGAGGTGCAAGGACTTGTGCACTTCTTGTTGTTCACAGGTATAAAAATAGCGTCTGACGTTCAGTGACACGCTCATACATCTGGTTGGCAGCCAATGATAAATCTGCTCTGTTATAAACACAGAACTGCTCTAAAATAAACACAGAAACCAAGGACTGCTCAGTGTTTATAGACAACTATTGTCCAGACACAAGAATGAATGATTCTGAATGTCTGGGATTTAAGGCATAACATAAATGTATTCAAAGTGTTTTACAAAAGAGACTTATTTATTGAAAGTATAATCACATATTAAGCAGGATGCTATCTATTAGTGTTGTATTTATATATTTTGTTAAAGCTGTAGGTGGTCATGATGGAATGCTTAAATTCATATTAAGATATCATATTTTAGAAGCTGATCTGAGAAAATCTGAACCGTAGCTTTCATATAAAGGTAGCAGAACAAAAAGCACTGGAGTTTTATAAAATATAAAATACAAAAATAAAGTAAGAAATACTCAAAAAGAGTACAAATACCTCAAAACTAAAGTAAGAAATACTCAAAAAGAGTACAAATACCTCAAAACTGTACTTTAAAACACGTACACATAGACGAACAAGACTAAGAGACTACAGCCATGCTAGCAGATCTTTATAATATCAACCTTTTAGTTTGTGTGGTAAACTGTACTTAAAAACAAAGTTGCTGATGATTAATTTTTTTTATTTTGTAAATAATTAAATAGGTACATATGTAAATAGTTTTTATTTTGTAAATAATTAAATAGGTACATATGTAAATAGTTAACCATGTTAACATTTTAAACATATTTTAGTCAATTAGGGTCTGTGAAAAAATGACACAGTTAAAGGTTTATGCTGATATGAAAACAAAACTCTCTCTGTGTCATGATGCAAGAGCTTGACAGGTCTGAGGTATTGTAAGTGCTGAAGGTAAAACCATACTAACACAGCATGCATGGATTCATTGGCTCTCACACTTGACGTCAGGCCTATGTTCAGCAGTAAAACCTGGGAACCAGACCAAATATTGCTCATCAATTTGAAAACGACTGACAGGGAGCAACTTTTATCCCCAGTAAAGCCAGATCTCCACATGCTGAAGCTTCCTCCGATCTCTTCCATCATTGCCCTTTTTATCCCTCCCATCTGCAGGCTTTTACAATACACGGTACATATGGATCATACGTGACCTTATCGTGAACATGATCTGAGAGATTGAAACACCTCCTGGCAGCTGCGTGTGCCACGTGTACGCGCTTTTTAATGAAGCACCTGTATATTTACAGATGTTAGCATCTGTTGCAAGTGCCCTGGTTTGGAGGTTTAATTTTAGAGGAGCAGCCAGATGGTGGACAAGAGGATTACTATGCTAAGCCTTTGTCATCTGCTGCTACACACTGACTGTTTATAGGCAAATACAAGGTGGACCCCAGCTGGCCCCTCATATTCTGGTCAGAGCTGCTAAGTTTTGACTTATTTAGTGGCAGCAGTAAAGGGTTATGGATGAAAAATGTACAACAACACTGATTTTTAGACTCTGCTCACACTTTATCTTAGTGTGTCGGTGATACCTAAACTTATTTGTAATGTTAATATAAAGTCTAGCTAAAACATTTATTATAAGATGCCCCTAAAATATTTTATTACCATAAAATGTTTTTTAACAGATTGATGGATTATCCCATTCCTGGAACAGTCCATACTTTCCAAACATTGTTTGCCAAACACGATCATACTACAAATGCCAGCATTCAAGTAGAAATGCTCTATATTAAATATTTAACTAGGGTCAAAGCAAATTTAGGAATATTAAATCTTTATTATATTAAATAATAAACGTTCATCGTGTGGCTTTCTGAGAAGATAATTAACTGATTGGAAAAAGTTTATTAATCAATTTAATAAGAAATTACGAGAACTAAAACTTCTGAAAAAACTTATTAGACCACAGGACTATAACATGATTTATTAATATGTATATTATTATATTACTATGGACCCTATAGACAAAAATCACATACACTTTTTATATTTTAATAATGTGTATTTCTGACCTGTCATAGTAGCAAAAGCTTGTTACAAATAACATTGACAACGTTTCACTGTCAGTGTCCGTGTAAGCCATGACAGTTACCCTCCACGCACAATATCAGGAGCTTGAAACCGAAGCAGCTAAATTGTATTATTTATTTAATACCAGGGCTTTTCCTTCTGTGACATGTCAAAATGTCTTCTGTGGAAAAAAAGCGCCAGGAATCATCACGTCAGCTCATCCTCTGCTGGATTTTAGGATTCAAAACAGAACACAACAGCACCATCTGACAAAAAAACAAACAACTTTTGATTTGTTTATTGAGTGATTCTAATAAGATTTAAATTACTGAACTTATGTATGAACCTCTTTAACCCATCACTGAAGTGCAATATCAGTGTATACTAGAGCAAGTGCATTTATTGTACTGTGAGTTTAGACCAGTCTGTGACGGACATAAGTGCCATTTCTGTTGCATATACCAGATATTCTCAGAATTCTTATTAGAAACAGAAACACTGCCGAGTGGAAATAAATACAAAACACGAAAAAAACAAAGTACATCTGAGACAGAGGAAATGATGTTGACAGATTTAACTCATCTGTATCCCCCCAGGATCAACCAGATACTTCCACAATCAACGCAAGAGCTCTCCATATGTCTGTGCAATCCTCGCCTTCGCACACTTACAAAGCGTTCATGTTTATTCACCAGCTAGATGAGAGTTGTCACTAAGATTTAACACCTGGCATGTGCTGCTAGTAATAAAACATGGTTTTGTTCAGCTCTGTGGAAGGTAACGTTAAAGCTAAAGTCAAAATGCTGCTGTTTACTTCCTCCTGCCACTGCCGCCGTTAGACAGAATCATCACCAGTCTCATGAAGATGTTCAGGGTGTCCATGTAAATCCCCATGCACCTGGAAGATTAAAAAAAGAATATGATATTGATACCTTGATGAAGTACATAACAGTCTGTAGTCACAGTCAATATTTCCTGGGGTAACTTACGCATTAATGGGGTCATATTTCTGTACACCGTAGAGTGGATGTGTCTCGGCCCTCTTGACGACCTTCTGTGTATCGTAAAGGAGGAACATGCTGAACAGGACCAGACCTCCGTAGATGGCCACAGAGTACAGGCCTGCTCCGAAAGCTGAGGTGGGCGGCAGGAACATTGATCCTGAGGAAGACAAGAAGGTTCACTGTGAGACTGACAAGTACAGTGGTGGATTCATGGCATAAGCATACAGTCCTAAATAATTATTAGCTAATTATCTAATTAGAATGAGAGTTGAGACGATACCAAAATTAGTAACCACGATACTATACCAGACAAAGTATCATGGTTCCGGGTATTATCATGATACTGCAGCCTTTTTTGTTATTATTATTTTTATGAACTGCAATGTGTTTGTACAAGTTATAAATACTTATTAATTACTTATAATGTAATAGTAGGAACCGTTACAATTAGCTATTTTTCTACAGTTTCTATAAAAACTCAAGATGTTGAGCTGCCTGGCACAACGCTTAATCCTGGTAACTAATTTACTAACAAACATTCATGTGTATGAACATGTGAATTATAAACCATTTGAATTTATGTAACAGCAATAAAATGTAAACTTACTAACATACTTCTATTATGTTTAGAAATTAAGCCATCACAGAAATGGTATCAAGTCACAATTGTTTTTTTTTCTCATGTGAGTGTGCAGATGGCCAAGTACAGCATTCAGATTATCGCGTTATGGCAAAGTAAATTAAACTGTGTATAGAGACGGAAAGCGTCGATACACTATCTGACGGACAGACATGGGAAAGTTCAACTGAAAAAGCCTTTACACCTTCACACAGTTCATTTCCCATTGCATTTAATACTTCCCCTGATTTTTAATATAAATATAACATTCATCTGTAGAAGAAAATGCCTGTATTACAATATGTGTAACATCAACATTATAAGATTGAGCTATATATCATTTTATACCAGTTAATTTCAGCAGTTCACGCAAATATATTATAGGACACGGACTTTCTATTGTGTGATGTCAGTCTAATGAATTTGCATACATCAACTGAATGGATTTTTATCTGAAGCAGTGACACTTGTTATGTGGCATCACAGGGACATAATAATGGTAAAAACACCTCATACTCGACACTGAATACTTAGCTGCAATATTTAATTAAGGATTCTGTGGAATTTGTACTCAGAGTACAGAGCGTGTCATTTAACTTCCATTTTGCTAAAAGATGATTGTACTTCCATATTTTTAGCATCATCGGGTGCAAACACAGCAGCACAGCGGTGCAAATGAAACACTTCAAATTTATATAGAGATTTCAATAAAACCACTGAAGGAAGCAAGTGTGCTGATGCAGAGGGCAAAAGATGACTTTGTAATGGCGTATTTCTGCTGTTTTCCGTGCAACCGTTGAGGTGACGGGTAAAGACTGTCTAACTTTCCAGAGGTGTTACATCTTGTCTCACAGCATATGCTGTGCATATGGTGTCTGATGAGCCTTCGTCCTCGTGGATCTATTGCTGAAACCGGCCTTTTCTCAATCATATTCTGGCTCATTTATCTCATTTATAACTGAAGCAAGACGCCAGTACTGTCTGCAGTGCGGCTGAGACAGGGTTTATGAGGTGAAACTGCATTATACTAACCGATGGAGGACGCGAAGACCACTCCAAAGCCGACAGCCAAGGGCCCGCCCATGTTAAGGAACTTCTCACTTGGGGCACACATGGCCACGGTGGACAGACCTCCCACGATGCCTGCTGTGTACCAGGCAGCCCTCATCATCAGAGGTCCTCCCAGGAGAGTGAGGGGAGCGATGACAGCACCCATCACACCTGATCAATGAATAAAGTAACGACACAAGTGAAGACCACATTCAAAACAAACAAGTCTAGAGGAGGTGCTGTTACTCTCTGAGCCTTTGTAGGACTGCCCTCTTGTGTTCAACTGAAGTAACTACATGACAGAAATAAAAACAGCAGAGACACAGAATAATAACTTTCCATCAGGAACAGTCTTACAAACCTGCATGGAGCATCCAAGCGAGGTGTTTGGGCACTGGACTGTGCTCGTATGAAATGGACCTGACCAGCATGCCGGCACCAATCATAGCTGCAAAAGTTGCTCCAATAGCCTGGGTCAGAAGAAACATCAGACGTTCGTATTAGCAGGGTTTTTTTTTTTTCCTGCATTAAGGAATTCTCTGCGCTCCACAGGGGATTTAAGCCAGCACCAAAGGAAAATCACCAGCACCACAAACAATGGGATTTGTAAATAAAAATAGCAATTCGGATCCAAAAGGCATTTAATCAGCAGTTTAACAAACAACTGTTGAACAAACAGACTGACTGACTTCCAGAGAGTGGAAACGTTAGGCGTCATTGTTATTTTTCCACATCATATCCTGTAAAATCAGCATATGCTTGCATGAGAATTTACACTATGTTATCTGGAGAAAATGTGTATAGTGAGATATATATTGTATATCGTGGCATAGCCTAAAAATATTGAGAGTCCCATCACACAAACCTCTCTGGGGGGTGTAGTCACACCTGAACTCTGTATTAGTAAGCTGTAAACACACCTAAAAGTGTCAAGCACGTCTCGTTCACTAGTGAAAATATCAGATACTACTAAACCAGCTCCATGATGTATTAGACTTCAGTTTAAAAATAAATGTCACGATGCAATGAGGACCTAAAATCTCACACCGCTTGGTCCACTTGAGTTATAAAGCTTACCAGCCAGGATCCTCTCATCATCATTCCCATAAGTACTGGGGTCCTGCTCACTGCTACAGCCGACAAAGCTGTCATTCCAACACTGCCTGCAAAGTACAGGTAGGTGGAGTGGATCCTGTCCTTCACATACTGAGGCCAGATCCTGCAGAGAGAGGGACGAGCAAGCTGAATATGTCGTTCTTAAAATGTAACAAACTAAATGAAAGAGCTGCTGGTTTCAAACTCTGTTACTCACACTGCTTTCTCAATGGCACCGATTTCATTGGACATGCCGAGTCCATAGTAGCACAGAGCTCCAAGGCCGACTGCTGCACCTCCGGCCAGAAAGATCCTTCCCATGCTGTCAACTGTGAAACACAATGATAATTACTTTAGACGCAGTTTAAATGGTTTTCCATCTCACTATGTAAAAATGCTTTAACCTGCGGCTTACTTAAGAGAGCAGATAGTATAAATCTTAAGTTATGTAACATCGTAACACCACATTTAATTAGCATGTAATAGTGATTACTTTTAATGGCGGTATCTGTTGCTGGCTCAAAAGCTGCTTCTTTGAGCTGGTCTCTGGTTGTCTTCCCACGACGGAAACCAAATCTGACTTTGGAGGAAAAACCCTGGTGAGAGAAATCAGAGATTGAGCAACATGCATCAGGACAACTGTCAATTCACCTACGTAGATAAATTTTTATTAAAACTTAAATTAAATGATCGTGTGTTTTGTTTGCAATCTTCTTCAGTGACGCTTCAGCTAACACAAAAAGGTGTTTTAATGTGATCATTGATTAATCTTTTTAATGTTTAAAACCACCTCTGCATTGCCATCAACATCTCTGCCATTCATCCTGAAGGTCAGGCTGTGGTTTCCTACAATACAGGTCACTCTACCTCCTAGTTTTTCTTATTTTACTCATACCCACAGCTCCGGTAGAGGCAGCTGGTAAAATCTGTGGACTGTTCAAGTGCAGTTGTTTCATGCATTCATCAACAAAAGACACACACATATATAAAATCACGCATGACACATCAAAAACAGATCTTGTCCAGGAAACACACAGGGATTTGAAGCTTGTTGTATCATATACAATGTTTTGGGTGATCTGGGTGTCTGTACATTCAGTGCACACTTTCAGACGTAATCTTATGTGTATTTTAATATCTACTGCTGTGACCAACAATCAGTACATTTTCTTTTCTAACATAGTCAAATCTAGATTATATTAGATTAGATTAGATATGCTTTATTCATCCCACCACGGGGAAATTTACTTGTTTACAGCAGCAGAGGAAAGTGTAGCATATACTACAGAATTAGAAAAAAGCAGAAAAGACAAAAAAAAAAAAACACATTAAACAGACAGAAATATCTATAACCTACACAACAAACACAAAAAACTAACAACCTTCAAAACAGACAAGTGCTGAGGATAAAGGTGGCGTGATATATAAAAAGAGTATTGTAATGTAAAGTGTCCATAATATAAATAATATTACAAAAGTAAGTGACCGTGATATAAATAATAACTGCAAGATATATTTCAGTGCGTGCGCACAGAAAGGGAGGCGTGCAGCTTTAGGAAGCTTTAGAGAAACGCCTGTCAGTCTGTCTGTTGGGTGTTAGTCTGTCTGTCTGTCTGTCTGTCTGTCTGCTGGGTGTTAGTCTGTCTGTCTGTCTGTTAGTCTTACGGTACCTGCTGGGGCCTGAGCAGGGGCGGACAGGCCTTCAGGGCGGGTGATCTCAGGGCTGTGGAGCCCTGCGACAGCACCGGACGGAGCCCGGCGAGAGGAAGACTCCTCAGGCATGTCAGCCTGGCCACCAACATGGTCACGATGTGTGTTACCCTGTATTAGTCTGACAGAGGAGCAGAGAGCGACATGTGTTATTATATAATCAATCCTGATTAACTCTGATCAAATCTATGCATTAAAGCACGTTTATAACCTTGAAGACATTTGTACAAATCCTGTATACACTAAGAGAGCCACAAAGCCAGTAAAGTTACAGCATAGCCACAAAAACACAGACTAATTAAAGATAAACAAACTTTATATCACACATGATTAACCAGCTAGCTGACGTTAGCCGCCACGGCTAGCTGCGTGACGTTCACGTCCATAAAGTCTTAAAGTCTGAAGCTGATACGATGTTTAAACTCCCCCAGTCCATAAAATATATCCACTAACAATGACCTCTCTGCTGTGTGCGTGTAAGTTCAGATATAAATCATCGTTTCATACCGAGACAGGCTGCGGACGTCGTTCACCTTTCCAGAAACAAGTGCGCAACTTTCTGACGCAACTGTTTTGCAACCTTCGTGAAAATTCTCCATCGGCGCGTCATCATCGCGCGACAGGTGTGATGGGAATTGTAGTTTTATGTGATTCAAGACTGTAGTCCGTTGAAGAAAGACAACAATCATCACAAAATCTAATAGTAACATTAATAACAACAAAAATAACAATATTAGTAATAATAACAGCGATGTTGAACACTTTTCTTTATTGCTTTTATTATAGTATTTATTTATATAAGAACAATAATAATAATAATAATAATAATAATAATATAATAATAATAATAATACATTTTATTTAATAGGCGCCTTTCTGTCACCCAAGGACACCTCACAATAAATAAAAGTAGACAGCAAATAACAGAAACAAACAAAAAAAACTAAAAGTATATCAAATATTAAAGTAAAATAGGACAATGCAATGGATCAGAAACATATGTGACTGCTATTTTTTAATACTTTTCTCATCTTATTGCTTCATTGTGAAGTGACCTCTGCTTGAAATAAATGTTATTATTATTATTATTATTTGTGTAGTAGTAGTAGTATTGTTGTGTATTACTATTAGATTTTGGTTATTACAGTGAAACCTGTAAACAGTCAGAAGTCATGGTGCAATAATAATAATAATAATAATAATTTGATGTTTAAACATATAGCAGATGTTTTATTGGCAAAAGATCTCAAAAGTAAAAGTACACACTGAGTGTTATTTCATTACACAATACTATTGTTTTATTATTACTGAAGCAATAATATGTTTGTTTTTTTGTGTGTGTGTTTATTATGGTAATGTTGGAACTGTAACTCAAAGTAGAGCTATAAAAAATACAAAAAATATAATCATATACATGTTATATATGCAAAATCTTAAATCTTTATCTTAGCTAAATGTAGTTGGTTAGTACACGTATATTTCTCTATTAAATGTAGTTAGTGCATTGCTTCTTTGGACAAAAATCACGTTAGAATCTAATCATCCTTTTCTATCCACCTTCAGTAAAAACAGACGCACATTGTGTGTTTTCCACTAGGGGGAGTGCTTGCTTCTTCTAATGCTATAACACTATCAATAACAACATAAAAACATAATACAGGCTTAAATAACACACAGCACATCGGGCCAACACCTTGTTGTTTACCTAACATTGTTTCTCATGTGGTTTGTGTGTATAAAGTTTGTTTGCTTTCTGTCATTACAGACATGAATCAGAGGGTCTGTGAGGGGTGGCGGCAGTGCGCCTCCTGCCTGAAGCTCCGCTCCTTTGGACCAAACTTCCACCCCCCATGTGATTCACTGAGTCCCAACTGTTGCACAGACTTTTCATTCAGTGAGTTAGTTCACCGGGCAGCCTGACTTACAGCCTCCCCCAAACATGAGTCCATCTGATCCACAGGTTTTACTTACTAAAAGCGGTGCAGCTACTCCTTTTGGGTTGGACAGTTTTTTGTCACACGAGTGAAGTGGTCTTTGGGAAGTGATGGAATTAATTCGCTCTTTGAGGGAAGGCTGAGCAACTTCACGGATGAACCGAAGCGGGGGACGCGTTCAGACACCGGAGCTTATCATGATGGTGAGTATGGCCAGCTGATAAACGGTTCCTTAGAAATAACTATCACATAGGATGACTGTTAAACTCTAATAACACCATAAAGTCACCATGAAACTTTTGTGGATCTCTTACATAAAAGCAAAGTAACTTTTCTTTATTAAGAAAGCATGACTTCAATTTGGCCAGTTTGACTTTTTAAAAACGCGCATGCTCCCCAGTGACCACAACCACTGCTGCGTGACACACTGGCGTGGTTCCTGTTTTTAATAACTTAAACTAACTGTAAAGTTGCTCACATAGTCACTGCTCTGGATTTACAGTAATAACATGCATGTGTTCATTTTCAAACCTGCCACTGCATCTATTATCCAAAAGCAAAATCACAACATCCTTCCTCTTTTTGATAACAATGTAGTCTATTTAAATGTATAAAAAAAATAATGAGCTATTGATTATAAACATGTTGGTTTATAGTGAAACAACTGTTAAAATTATTTCATGTGAGACATCATGATATTTGACGTTTTTAATACCTAAAGAGGATCTGGCAAAAAGTTTTTAACACCCACCATTTTGATCATCAAACTGCCAGTAACCATGGCAACAGCAAATCTGACCACAAGCTTTCCAAAATAGTGGATAATGATTGAACACAGCCAACCTTGTTTTTCTTTGTTAGGTGGTCAAGGTACACACTACATAGTAGAGAGAAAATAATACCCTCTATCACAGTATATATAACTTTGTATTGCGATTTTTTAATATATATCATGACTATAATAACATGGCAGATGTCATGAGTTTGGCTAATCCAGCAGTAATTTAACTAGATAATAATAATAATACTAATACTAATAATAATAATAATAATAATAATAATAATAAAAAAATTTAATCTATAACAATGCATCCAAGTTTATACACTGATGATGTCTTTTGTATGTAAAATATAGATATTTAATACATGTAATGGAGTACGAATGTGTCCAACACTGAACCTTGCTTATAATAAACATGAATATTACAAAGATAGACACCAAAGGGAAATGTATCTGTTGGTCACAAATGTAAGCAGTGCTATTGGACTTGGAATATTCTGTGAATCTACAGTGGATATCTGTAATACTACACCCTACACTTAGACACAATATCTCAGACAAAGTGGGTTTGGCTGGGCGGTGTTTAATTTGTCTTCATATGAGATTTAACATTAAATAAAAGGCAGCTATTAAAAGCATTTGTAGCTGAGATGATAAATGGTGCAGTCGCGGTTTTGTTATGAGCAGATGATCAAAAGTGTCATATGCCTCAGTGGTTTGTGAATATTCAAGAATGTCCGCTCATGTGTGTGGGTTTTTTTTCTTCTTTCTTTATTTCACACAGCAGATGCAATAAGCTGAGATAATTGGGGTACATCTAATTTACCATATAAATGACAAAAACCTCAGACCACTTATTTTCCTGACAAATTGTTCATATAGTTTTTTTTTCTGTTTATTTTCAATCACACATGGACAGAAGTAAAACCGCTTAAACACGTACTCAATCCCACAGAACTATGCTGTTAGTGCTACTTTTTCAACGGTAATCGTTCACTCGCCTTATTCATTAGGCCAAAACATTTTTGGTGTTTGTCTTCATTTGTTCAGGTACAGTCAAAGTAGAAAATAAACTGCAGAACAAATTCGCTGCACTATAACTGTAGATTTACTCAGACCTTCTGTTGGTTTACTTTGACAAACTGTGTCTGTATTTGTTAAACGACCACTGAGGGCTTAAGAACTCAGTAATTTTCTTTGGTGCAGCCAACTATCTGACCAGTTCTACATGACTTATAGCATCCAGGGGGTTTAGTTACTGACCCTGTGACGTGTGAGTGACCTGAGAGTTTATGTTCTGCAATCTCAGCCCAAAGGAGGTTTAGAGTCACTCCTGTGTAAAGAGACCTTTGTGGTTGTGGCATGCGGCAGGGTGGTGCAAGACAGAGCTGATTTTTTCCTCCCGGTGAAAACGTGTCTCAGTACACAGGCTGTTCACCTTTTCATTACACGCTGTTCCACGTCAACAGTGCTCTCTATTGGAGCTGTAAACTTCCCATTCCCTCTCAGAGAATTTCACAGGCAGTGTCCAACCATTCTGTGTTTAGTCTGCAATCATTTAGCCTGGCTTCTGTGCTCAAACCTGGCCCAGGACAGAAGTCGCAACAGGATGTGAGAACTGGACATGTATCAGGGTTTTGCTTCCACAGTACTTCTTGTTTTGTGTCAAACACTTGACTACCATGCTGTAGTGAGTGAAAAGGTTGGTCTGTTGCTTGCGGCTCTGCTGATTAATAGCAGCAGTTCCACTAATGTGTCAGCCCACCCGAGGCTAGACCTGCAATCGTTTAACAGTAATCCATAAGAAATCACGGGCACACTCAGGATATTGTGTGTAGCACCTGACAGATCCAATAAACAAATGTTTTCACAAACCCAGACGTCTGATTCGGGATTTAAAAAGACCAACTGTGCACCTTAACTTCAGCATTTTTGTGGGCACACATCAAAATGACACTTTGCCAATTTCCTCAGGGTGGAGACTGTCTCATTTACTCTTGCTGTGTTATTGACCCTTTCACTGGCAGACAAGGTAAGGAAGGATTATGCTGAAATCCGAAGATTAGTCAGGGATCTGAGCCAAGCTGCCATTATCTTAAAAGTGAAGTAATATCAATCTTTCAGGAATGCACAAGACATTCCAAAATAGGCGTAATTAAACCCACTTTTATCTTCATCTGACTACCCACTGCATGCCCTCTACAGACCAGCATAAGTACTGAATGGCCTGCAGGCTCAGAGCACTACAATTTATGGCTCTATGACAAGCAGGCCTTCCCCTTCAATTTCAGTACTGTGCAGTTATATCGCTCAGTGTTTGGACATGTGCCCCCCTCAGTCTCAGTCAGTGTTTTAGAAACAAAAAGGCATATTATGAGGAAGCAGCAAGCCATTAGCCCACCACCAGATGGTCTACTGTACCAGTAGCCCATGTCACTGAGGGCCTCTGTTGAAAAGATCTCCTCCCAGTGTTGACATGGACGAGCAGCTGGCAGTTCAGGCCACAGGCTGCTCTGCTATCTATCATTGGGAGGCAGGTTTATCACTCTAACGCAGGCAGGCAGCTTTACAGTTGTGAAATTACAGCTTAATTGCAAAATTGTTTTTGATTGCAGTTGTTTTGTGACCGACTCTTGAAATAACTTCTACAAAGACTGACTCATAAACACAGTTTTTCTATGTGCACCAGCCCTCAGTCTTGCATGGTGGGTGGGCATGTTCCCGAAATGCTCTGGTGCACTTGAAGATAACAAGGACTTGCTCGTGGGAAGAACTGGCTCGGATTCCAGTTTAACACATGCAGCTATTTTTTATTCTTACCTTTTTAAGATAGGATATTTCTGTCTCTGAGTAAATGTCTCCATAACTGGGTTTGAACTGGGTCAGAATACAGTACAGTGGTGCTGTGCACATATTACAAATGCAGGAACAACAGAGCAATGGCTTTGCATCACTGTGCAGTTTTACAGACGCAAAAATGGATTGTCAACTTCCACATTACCATGAGTAGTTAAAACAAACACCTTAAAGAGTTTAGACAGAAAGAATTGAGACTGAAGTAGTTGCTCACTGCCGCGATCAAATGTGCAAGATGTGTAACTGACAGGTTGACGTTCATTTTATTTACAGGATGAAACATCGCCTACAACAGGGAATACAAATAACTGGAAAGCTCTTTAAGGAGGCGACTGGAGACTTGCAAGATTGGCAGAACCTATTAAGAAGCAGTCTGTAAAAGCATATCCAAGCACAGCTACGTCCAAGAATGAGGATCAAATACACAATATCCATCGTCTTTTTTGTGACACTTGTTATCATTGAGAAGGAAAACAACATTATCTCAAGGTAAGCCCATTTCAGTGATGAATGGAGTTTGTGTGTTTATCTTATACAAACCTCCTTGAGCAACCCAACATTACTGCAAATGTCAAGTTAAATAACAAGGCTGTGAGTTCTTTTTTGTTTACTGATAATAGATTTACTTTACACTTTCAGGGTGTCAGATAAGCTCACCCTAAAGCAGACTACCCAGACCCCTCTACAGCACAGTGGTGTCTCCCACACACTGCCGAAGCACAATGGTTCCTTAACCTCACTCAGCAAGATGGACACTGCCTTCATGTTGATGAAGCGGCGTCTGGAGAACTACAGCGAGCACCAAGGGGTGGTGAGGAACGGCAGGAAACACATCCTTCTGTTAGCTACCACCAGGACGGGCTCCTCGTTTGTGGGCGAGTTTTTCAACCAGCAGGGCGACAACATGTTTTACCTGTTTGAACCGTTGTGGCATGTGGAGAAGATGTTGACACTGGAGACTGGTGGCACCAACGCCACAGTAGCAGCCAAGGCATACCGCGATGTGCTCCAGCAGCTCTTCTTGTGTGACTTCTCCCTGCTGGAGAGCTTCATCGAACCCCTCCCTGTGGACCACATCACCACCGCCCTGTTCCGCAGGGAGTCCAGTAGTTCTCTATGTGAGGAATCGGTTTGCAGTCCGACTATCAAAGGGGTCTTTGAGCCTTATCACTGCAGGACCAGACGCTGTGGGCCCCTGAACCTGACCATGGCGTCTGAGTCCTGCCTTCAAAAGGAGCACAGGGCCATCAAGTCAGTGAGGGTGCGCCAACTGGAGACCCTCCGTCCTCTGGCTGAGGACCCACGCCTTGACGTAAAGTTCATTCAGCTGGTTCGGGATCCTCGGGCTGTACTAGCCTCACGAATGGTGGCCTTTGAAGCCAAATACAAGAACTGGAAGCAGTGGGCTATGGATGGGGATGTTCCTATTGATGACGATGAAGTGAGAAAGCTAAAAGGGAACTGCGACAACATAAGGTTGTCTGCTGAGATTGGACTCAAACAGCCACAATGGCTGCGCAAGCGTTACATGCTGGTGAGGTACGAGGACATCGCCCGGTTCCCCATGAGGAAGGCCGCAGAGATGTACAGGTTTACTGGAATCCCGTTCACTCCGCAAGTGAAATCCTGGATCCTGAGGAACATCCAGGCCTCTAAGAAGGCCAGCGGTGTTTACTCCACACAGAAAAACTCCTCAGAACAAGTAGAGAAATGGAGGTTCAACTTACCTTTCAAAATAGCTCAGGTTGTACAGAAAGTTTGTGGGCCAACGTTGAAGCTTTTTGGGTATAAATTTGTAAGCAGTGAGGAAATGCTAACAGATAAGTCTATTAGTTTGATCGAGGACAAAGTGTTCAACTTTTTATAGACTTTGATGGACCTGAACACTGAACTCTGATGCAGGAATAACCAACCTTACTGAAAACTCTGGAATGACTGATATTTATTAGGATCTTTTATCCTGATACTGAGAGCTATATATTTTCTGATTGTGTGCTATTTAAAGTTTTTTACTATTTAAAATAGTTTAATGAAGAAAATGTATTGTTGACTGAAAAATACATTTAAGGCTGTTAAGTATTGAAGCAAAGGTGTTTGAAATGATATTAAAACTGTACATATGGGTATAGCATGGTGAAAATAGAAAGCTATCTTTGTTTTTGCACTCCAGACTGTTTAACAAATGTATTGTTGGTTTGTCTATCCAAATATATGTCTCTAGCAGATATAGAAAAATCCAGAGGGAGATAGCTGTGGGTTTGGGAACAATAATGAGTTGTTCCAGCAATTTCCATAAGTTATTTTTGTTCAGCAACTTCTGAGCACCAACGAAACTTGAAATGAAATGTCCATGCATTGCCCCCCAAAAATTGCTTTGCATAGCAGAAAGGATTCAAGGATTCAAGGAGTTTTATTTGTCATTACAACACATACATGGGATACAGGGGCTACAGGGATCCTCCAGAGTTCAACAGTCTCACAGCTTCTGGGAAGAAGCTGAGAAGAAAAGAGGAAATACCAATGTTTTGCCAGGTAATTTTGACACAAGATTAAGGAGTAATGTCCCATGCTTATTTATTTCTTCTCTTTGCTAAAAGTCATAATGACTTCAGCTCTGAATGTGCTCCACAGGTTCTTTTCCCCTCTGTAGGGGTGCTTTTCTTGCACACGTATACTGTAACTTGCTATACATGCATGTTTGTAATTGGCCTAAAGTTGTTTGAAGCTGTCTTTCAGACAGTAAGGACTCATTCTGTAAAAACAGATGTTACATTGCCACTGTATGCAAACATACCAACTGCAGCTGGTTTGCAGGATTGTTTGAGTTTGGTCGGCAGGTCTCGGTCTGTTTACACAAGTCTCCTGGCTAGTGATAAAAAGAGGCCTGCCAGACTGTTTGCTGATGTTCCAGTTTGTTCTCTATGCGAATTGTTTGTTACAATAAACCTTCTTTCACAATCATGATCACTAATTAATCTCACTTTTGGCATGAAAATGCTGAATCTATATTTGGGAAACTTGTCTGAAACTTGTCATTTAAACACAGCTTTCCCATTTCTTTCATATTTGTCAGTTTTTTAATGATCAAAGAGGTTAAGCAAGCATAAAAAGCAACAAATGTCTTACAAAATGTGGAAGAAAATACAAGAAACACCTCTAAATACAGTACACAGTAAAGCACTTCACTGCACTACAAGGCAAAGAGTCTGCAGGGATGCAAGCGGCTCTGAGGCTACACTCGGGCACGGTAGTGCTTTGAGCAGCATGCCTGCTAACATGTTTATGATAATGCAGGTACAATATTTACCATGGTTACTCCAAGGTTGTTTGGTTATAAAACAAAATGATGGGCAAATTGAAATTTGGCACAGTATGAGTGGAAAATGAATGTGAGCAGGGTTAAGGTTAACTCCTGGTACACACAGTTAGGGTTATTACATAGCAGTTCATGTAATAGTTGTCAAAGACATTGAACTCAAAGTCACTAAGTTACAGTTACCTTCATGGTGAGGCGAGAATAAAAGTCAAAGGCTCACCAGAGTTAGACAGATTCATCTTTTGGGCCCCATACCAAACTTTATAGTAATATATGCTAATATATGTTGGGACATTTCCGTCTGGACCAACAGAATGACCAAACGTAACCACTCTCTGAAGGTAGCTTTTGTTGCAGGGTTCCAGGCTCTGTTATACTAGAAAAGAACTAGTTTGTACAATGTGGTGACCAGCCACATTGGAAGCTCCTCCCCAAGCTATTCCTGTTATTTGGTCCATTACCATTAAGACTTCTCATGGCTGGTTCACATTTATTTGCGTGTATATAAGCTTTTGTTGAGCTGTTTTTTTGCTTTGTGCAAAAGAAGACTTCTATAAAAGAAACATTGTAAAGAACATTCACAGTTCCTTTCATAGTTTTATTTGTGAAGCACAAGCACTCAGTGATTTCCAGACCTCTTTACTTTTAACTTCTAGTGTCATTTGGAGTGTCCCTTTTTTTGTTTTTTTGTTATACATAAACCAAATGTTTAAGCTTTCTCCACACTGACTTGTCTTGGAGGAGGCAAGAAGGAAGGATACTGTGGAGGCTGCCTTGACGTCCCGTATGTTTACCACTGTGGGCCCGGCTATTTAAGGCTACAAACCTAGTAATTACTTCAACTTTACATATAATGTGGTCCAAGTCATTTTCGTCCACCTGACCCCACCCGCTTGCAGAAAAGACGTTCGTACAGCCTCTCTTTCTGCCTCAGTCATTTTCTTTTACACAACAAGTGATTTTTTTTTGTTTTAATATGTATTTACTCATCTGAGCTCTCACACATTTCAAAGCAAAGCCACCCCATGCACTTGAAGTGTGTTGTTCACTCATGTCAACAGATTATTATCTGGTTAGTTTTGGCTGGCTGTTCTGTTTTAATAAAAAAAAAGTTCCCAGGTCTGCAGTGTCTGAGTCTAAACCTAATAAGGAGAGATTCAGCATTCATAAACTCTTATATTGGAGTGGCTTTATGTGGGACGTGTGGAGGGTGGAGTAACTGTATGGTTGGAGCAAATATAGAATAACCACTTTCCACTGAATTAAAGCCTTCCCACCCCCCCTTTGCAGCAAAATGAGGGCATTTAGGTAACCCCACCCTCCTGCTCTGTTATATGGTGCCCGGCCACATCAACCATGAGGGGTTTTGAAATATGCAAAGCAGCCTGAGCAGAGGATCCAAATGATAGCGTGCTGTAAGATCTGTGATAAACAGACACAAAATTCAGTTAATTCAGACGTTTCTCAGAGCTAGGCATAAAACTCGCGCCTATGCAGGCGATAATGATGGCTGAGGAGAAGGCATAAATCTAAATACACTGTAAGTTATCTCACACTAAGGAATGCAATTCATAAAACTCAGATTGCTGCATGTGATAATGAGTGATTGTGCAAGGAGTGAGCAGAATTTCAATGCACAAAACTCACTGTATGAAACTGATGAGTGATGAGGAGACAAATTAAGCAGTTTTCATCTGTCACATAAAGCCAGCGTATTGGAAATGTCACAATTATTGAGTTTTCTCTCATCTTTGACCATTTCCCAACTATACATAAAATCCATATGGGCATTTTTCCAGTGTATCAGCAGAAGTTGCATCAAGCACTGTGGAAAACTTTGCATCGGAAGCACTTCTTGGACAATATCATGCTGCTTCAAATAATAAAACCTGTTTTTCACAGGCATTTATTGACATGGGATCAAATGTCACATGGAGCGGTCTTGCTGTCATTAAAGCCAGACATTTCTCTAATTTTGAGCTTGAGCAAGAAACGGTAACCTGCGGATTTATGAGTGCTGTAATTTTTTTTTCTCTTCGCATATACAGCCATAGACAGACATCAAAGATCTGATGTGGTTTAGTCTCCTTGCCACAGCTGCACTGATGTGTTTGCCGTAGAACCGTAGAAATTAGCTTTTCCCTCATACACAAATGACCATAACAGCACAAACTTATCAACCAACCACCAGAGTTCCATCTATGTACTTCCTCTGTTATAGTTTTATCCTTATCTATGTGTCCATTTATCTTTTAGCGAGGAAGTTGGCAACTGTTTCCAAAAACTGCATTACACAAGACCTTTGTAATAACAATCAGGCAACTCTGCGCTGAAGATAAGATTCACTAAACTATAGAGCAACATTTTAAATGTAACGCGACACATACAGTAACTTGTTTTTGTTTTTTTTGGAGTAGTCCATTGTGGCTGACCACCCCATAAAAGGCTTCGACGAAACGGAAATGGACGCCCGCTTTCTCTAAAAGATTCAGCAAAAGTGCCCTCGAGGCGTGGGCAGAGGCTCGAGCTGTCTGACCATCGCAGCCACCAAAATGTATAAAGACAAAGAATAACAATAATTGTAATGACTGCGTAGCAGTAACCAATTTTCATCCTTGCAATAAAGTCTAGATGTTTTCTGTGCTCTTAAAAAGAAAAAAAAAATGTCTTCTGTCTGTGTTTGAATTTTGATGATGCTTTAATCATCCCAAGAGAACGTTTGTTAGAGTACAAGACTGCATGTGACATGTGAAACAGCAGTAATCTTTTGGAATCTTTTGGCCAAATACAGTATAATCTTTGACTTCCCTATTTGGTTTTCTCTTGGTGTCCATTTGTTTTCACACACTCTTTATCATTTTGATTATGAGCTCAGTGTTTATGCACAGCACTGCCAACCTCTCTACCCAGTCCCACAAGAAAACATAAATCATTACTCCCACGCTAAATTTAGATATCCAATCTAGTTTAAAATAACACAGGCGTTTCATGGTTTTAACCATCTAGCTTCAGTCAGCCCCCCGCAGTACAAACAATGGCTTTGTGGGTGAGGGGCGAGTTCAAGCAAATATTTGGGGTTAGGTCAGCAGGTGGTGCAGAGAAAACAAGATGACAAAGCACAGCTCTGATTCTCAGTGAATACCTGTGTCATTACTGTATTTACTTTGGTTTCTTTCTTTTTTTTTTCTACATGGAAATACACCAAATTTCTACCATGCCAGACACTTTATTAATGATTTTCTACATTCTTGTGCTCGTTTCTACGTCTCTGTTAGCAACCAGATTTAAAAGGTAAAACTTATATTTTGCATCATTCCTGTGTTACTTAAGTACTACAGTAAGTAATAAATCATGTTTACTGTAGATTTCTCGAGAACAAAGACGTGCCCCCGTTTGCATTTTGAATTAAGGTCTGTGAATGAACGGTTTCCACAGCCAGTTCTGGTGGGCAAAACACAAAGCTTCAGTCTTCCCTTACATCAATACCTCCTTTTGTGTCAGCACCAAGCTAGAGCGAAGAGGTCTTTAAAAAAATTTAGAAGTACTGAATGGGTCGTTCCACTTGTCCCACTGTGCTGGCTTTGCTCCAAATACAGAGTAAGTGCCTTTCTACTGCCACTATTAGTCACAATGAAAGAGGCATTAAAGTTTAGGGCTAAAAGGAACTGAAGGAGCATTTACCAATCTGATGCTGATGCAGTTACCAATTATAGATTAATCTCCAGCCTCAGCTGTAATAACAGGCCTTTTTCCCTTTTTGACGTTAACAGATGCCCTCAGAGCACTGACCATATGATGCCATTGCACGGCTGCCACAGATGAAAGGATCCAATAAAGATGCAGAAAAATGTTTGCACAGCAGACCAGAGTGACCACCGGAAGTCATCCATTTTTACATGTCGGAAATGATGGTGGGGAAAACGAAACCGCAGACGTTTAAAAAAATCAAAATTGCGGGCTTTCATTTCCCACCTTTTCCCTCACTTTGAGGTTTGTCTTTTCTTCTTTATGTAGAAGCTGCACAAACAAAGAATCATTTGTGTATCATGCACCACTAACCGACGAGCGGAGACCGCTTATTTTGAGTATAAGTGGAACAATAATTACAGACTGTGGCGCCCTGTTGTGGGATTCAGAATTTGGAGTTGCCATAGCAAACCTTATTACACTGTGATAATTTTAATACGAGTGAGTGACAAAAATAGAGCTATGAGCTGTATTAATGATATGCCTATGTCCACATTTGACCACAAAGCTAAAAATAATAATGAATGCGCCTCTGTCCTGGGTGCCACGCCACAGCTGGCCAGCACGTAACTCATAAAAGAACAAAATGAGGATCGTGTGGTCATTTATCAAGTTTAGTGTTATTAACATTTACTTTAAAATTATGTTTAAATAGTTATAAGTGAAAACAGCAGTGGCCTAAAATATGAGCAGGAATTTCTAGATTCAACCCAAACAAAGGATCTATAAATAAAAATATACAACAGACAGACAGAAAAGCCTGTCATGGTTTTCTTCTCCTTTCCATCCTTTGTTCTATCGCTGCCACCTCTAAACACACACTGCAAAAAAAACTTTCCACAGTGGACGCTCACTCTCTTTGATTGGGGCTGCAGGAAGGGAACATTTTCATACCTTTGCACCATGGCCATTTCTCGTACACAAAGCTGCTCTATTTCTAGCGCACAATGCTGTGGTTTTATATGGATGGTGGGTGCAGATAAAGTACGGGTAAAATTCCCCCTTGCAGGGAAAAAAACATGTTAAAAAGAGGTCAATGCGTCTAACAAGCTGACATTTACCTTCTCTTATTGCAAGATGCTTATCAAAAAAATGAGGTCCACTCCCAAAAAGGGCACCTATACCCACATTGTTCGTATCCTAAAAACTGTCTCTGTCTTTGCCCATGTGTAAATCAACATGGTTTACAGTAACAATAGAATTATTTTCTTACAGGATTTGTTGAAAATAAAGCCAAAATGTTAGACAAAGATGTGCCCTGAGAATCCCTCAGAGTAACCACAATTGCTTTTCTATATGTTTCTACTGCCTTGCTGCTCTACAAAGACAAAGAATTAAGACCAAAACTGCAGTTCCTCGAACGCCCACTTGAGGCTGGCTACAAAACGGGTTGCTCATATTAAAATTCCCAACTTAACAGCAGAAATAAACATGATTACAGCCTGGTACAAACGGTTTTGGTCTTTATAGCTACCGTAATTTTTGGACTATAAGCCGCTACTTTTTTCACATGCTTTGAACCCTGTGACCTATACAATTTATAGATTTTTATTGGACAATGGCCGCCGGGGGGCACTCTCTAAAAGTAAATGCAAAAGTGAGACAGACGTGGGAAAAGATTATGTGCCAAAGAAGACACTAGTTTTGATTTAAATTTTTTCAACTGTCATTTTGTGCATCATGCACACACCCTTATCATGGAAAACACAAGTTAAAAGCAATAGTAGGCTAAAGTGTGTTTTATTTTCTAACCAGGTATGTTACTGTCGTGTTGGTGCAGTGTTTTATTTTCTAACCATGCAGGCATGTTCATCCCGTGTTGATGCTGTGTTAGTGCCGTGTCGTAACTTAAAACAAACAAAAAAAAATCTTTCGTGTACTGTCTTTCTGTGTAAATATCTCATGTTACAACATGAAAACCTGCAGCTTATATTCAAGTGCGGCCTATATATGTACAAAATGTATTTTCTTTTAAAATGTAGCTGGTGCGGCTTATATTCAGGTGTGCTCAATAGTCCAAAAATTACAGTAATTTCCTGGTTCATGACAACTGTACTAGGGATGATGTTCTAAATAACTCACCCATTCAAATTATATTAAGGCTTAAATTTATGTACATTTAAGACCAGGGCAAGTGGCTTGTTTGATCAACCAGGCTTTATTCAGTCTGCCTCAGCTCCACCCTCGCTCCACATCTTTGCCCATTTTTGGATTAGTGGGAAGAAAGCGGGGAAAGGACTGCCAAGATGGCGGTGGCAAGAGTCACCACACTGAGCTTTATGACGACTCATCATAAAACCAACCAGCAACCTCTGTGGCTGTGAAGTGAAGCCAATGCGGAAGTGCCAAAAGCGGCAGTTCCTTAACTATTTTGGTCTCTATAGATAATTTCTCTGTTCATAACTGTACTGAGACCGAATTTAAATGTTTAACTCACCTGTTATTATAATAAGGCTTCAAGTTATGTGTAATTAATAGCGTGGCCGCTTTGATTGACATGTGGGTGCCGTTACAGATGGCTTGTTTAAGCACCCAGGCATCATTCAGCCTGCCTTAAGTCAGTCAATGATCCACGTCTTTGCTGATATTTAGACACGGTGGCAGCAAGAGCTGCAAATTTTGAGCTTCAAAACGGCTCTTCGGAAATCCACGCATATGCTGCCCATTCTTTATACTGTCATTGAAACCTATGGGTGACGTCATGGACACTACATCCATATTTTATACAGTCTGTGGTTAAAACCTGATCTCTGTGACAACAGCTTTTTTTGTACTTTGCATTAACTACAAGAAAAAAAAAACTAAACATTAGTAACTGTACTCTGATGTCCAATGTAGTTACTGCATTCAGGCTTTGTATTGCTGCCCAGTGTGCAGCCAGTAGACTCTAGAGGCGTAAACCGAGGCAGCTGTGGCTCAGGAGGTAGAGCGGGTCATCCACTAATCTCTGGGTTGGTGGTTCGATCCACATGTCGTGTCCTCGGGCATGACACTGAACCCTAAAGTTGCTCCCGATGGACCCTGCATGGCCGCTCCATTGCCATCGGTGTGTGTGTGTGTGTGTGTGTGAATGAGAAGCCAATTGTAAAACACTTTGTCCGTTAAGGTAGAAAAGCACTTTAAGTGCAGTCCATTTACCAGCAATCACTTTGCTCATTTGAGTTGTTTCGTGCAAAGATGAAGTATTTAAAGATTTGTAGTCACGGACTGTGTGGTTTGTTTACCGTCTTCTGAGCTAAGCCAGCTTGCATTTGCACAGCTGCAAGTGAATGCATCACTGTTAGTACCTCTGTAACACTGACTATTTTCACTTCAGGAGTAGTTCGGTACGGTGCCGGTCCTTGTTGCATTTAGTTCAGTACAAAACTTATTGCACTCTCTTGTAATAAAACAATGGCTAGCCTTGGCTAAAGCTATCGCCAAATTTAATTCTTGACATTTATTTTATTTTGTAAATGAAAAACATCCATTATGATAAACTGACATCTTTGTAATTCAGTTTGTGAGTCCACGTAATTAAACGTTTCATGTGATTTTGGTGGTTAATTTACCTTTAAATCGATACATTTTAGGTATATATTTAAGGTTTATATGTAAACAATCAAAATAATAGAGAAGAGCTTGAAGAACACATTTGGTTTGCATTTTTCTAAGCATATCTAAAGGCAGAGTGCATCATCTACATTTTTTAGGTATTATATTTTGTTTAAAATAATCAATCAAATAAGGCATAAAATAAAAGTATCACAACATTTCTGTTATGCAGTTTACCAGCCAGCCTGAAAACCTTTTTTCCCCCCAACTTGCTGCTTTCGTCGTTTCTACTATTTACCTTTCTAGGGCAGCACTTCATTTTTCTTGTCACCATGCACCTGCATGTCCTGGCGAAGACACATTCAGGTGTGCATACCTTTAAACAAAGAACAGAGAAGACTTATGTTATTATTATTATTACAGAGGCAGGTCAAACTGGACGGGTGCCGCTAATACCATACAGGACGACCACTGATGGCCTCAGAGCAACATCCCCTGCAGCTACACAAACATCTGTGTGGCACTAGAGTATGCAGGACAGGTGGTAAAGCCAAGACCCTTCATTAATGCCTGACGACAGATGAGGACCAGCTGATTGGTCTGAAAGCGCTTGTCTTCTTCTAACTGACAATGAATGGTTTTGTGTTACAGTAAATTTGCACTTTAAAGAAGCTGGATTCAAGAGCTGCTGGGTTAATGGTTCATCTGAGGCTTCATTCATGTTTATTTCAGCACGGCTTGACCACAGCTTTCTACATTTTACACAACACTTATTTGGATTTACAATTTTTTCCGCCTGCAGGCACTCTCATCTGCAGCAATTTGTGGACAGAGGAAGCAAAGGCTCAAACCACCAGCCCCATAAATAGCTAACTCACCGTACCACCACAGCTTCAGCCACCCCTACTCCCCTTTACCCCCTCAACTACCTTGGTACTTTGTTAGTTTGTGCAGGAAGGAGGCCCCTGCGAGGGGGGAAACACACCTCTCTTTACTTTTCCAAGAGCGGGAGCTGAGCTTTGAAGATGATGGAACACCTAGTTTCTCGTGTTTGTGTTGCATGTGGGAATTTGGTATAGCTACAAAATATTGACTTATGTGGGTTCACGTAATCAAGACTATTTAGAGAGAGTTGGGATCACAACATGTCATGCTTTGACAAATAATAACATTCAATTTATTTACAATTTTAGTAGACTTTGCTGTGACATTAATAAATGTAATTCACACAGTTAATTTGAGAATTTGTGGTTAATTGGCGTAGTACAAAATCTAAACAAAGTGTCAGTCAGTACTCACGGGCAACGCGGGCCTCTCACGTGGCTCGTAAATGACCGGTTGCTCACACAGATGCTGCTAATCAAATCTCTGGCAGACTGACGTGTAACACAGTACTCGATAATCTGATGGCAGCAGCTTGAAGCAGGGGGAGCTGCGACCGTGGCTCCGGGGGGGCCCCTCCAGCTGGGTCACATAGCTGACGTTTGGTTAAAAGAGAGATAACATGATCTGTGACTGTAGTGACTGAAGCATTGTTTGGTTCCAGTGCAAACACACGTCATATATTTACAGACCCAGAATCCTTAGTGTTGTCACAGTTATATATATATATATATCTGTGTATGTGTTGATCCAACAGACCAGGAATGGAAAGTGTAAAATAGATTACAGGCGCACCAGGAAATCTGACATGATTTGTTCTTGTTGAGTTTCACAGTTGTTGAACGATTATGAGAGAAGACTAATTATTAGTTTGACAGAAAAAAAGTACATATAGTATCTAATGAATGTAATAATTAATATATAAACACAGTATAGCATCCATACATTCAAGTAACAATGACCTAGATTATATATAATGTAAGATAAAATGTGCAAGTGTCAGTGTGGACAGTGTGGTTTCCATATGCAAGTTATATAACAAGTCACCAAATAAACCACCAAAATTTTTTACAAACATTTAACATTCTTTCTCGTTTGTTGTGGACTTTTGTAAATGGTTGATCTCTTTCAGAGTTACTTTATTGGTATTACGTCTTTGCAGCAACACAGTAGAGAATCCACCAGAACATACATACTGATAGGATGTTGAGGAATATAACAGACGATCTAAAAATCTTTTAAATGGCATGATCAAATCAAAAATAAAGTATGCATAATATGGGACAAATTATCACTTTCACTGTATAGACTCCTTACACGGGGTCAAGTCTGTAAAGGCAGAATTGCACCTCGTAAAAAGAGATAATTCATATGTTTGTGTTTTGACTTGCACGTTAAACTGCACAGAGTAAACACCCACTGCGAGCCCCACAGCACAACAGCAGCCCTTAAACTCTCGGTTTACGTGCAAACTTTAAATACAAGTGTAATTTCTAACCTTCAATTTAGCGTTTGCAAGTGAAAACCAAGTGGTCCCTGGTTTTTACAAAGTTAGTGATTTGAGAGCAAAAAAAACACAGAAACAGCTCTCTACGAGGGAACAAACCCCCGGTGCTATATACAACACAAGACAAGCTAACAATTTACCAGAGAGACCACCGGAGGAAACCAGAGAAACACTCTGCTTTTTCAGTGCAAACTTAAACACTTCTAAACGTGTGTTAACGTGAGAAAATGGGAAGAATTTTGTAAAAATACGAACAAAATACACAGACGACCTTTTTCTGTTTGAATAGTAAATGTCAGCAGAGCCTCAGACCCCCCAAAAGAGACATTTATCTAGTAACCTTTTGTCCCTGTAGAGGTCAGTGTGCTCCAACGTACAGGGCAAATAACTTTCTCGTCTTTTCCAGCAGCAGCAGTACAATGATTCATGCCCAGTCATCACTCTCACTAACATATATTCCTAAGTTCTTTGAGCCTCTCTGTGTGACATGCTGATCTCCCCTCTGACGACATTTATAGTCTTACAGCCTCGCTCATGTTTGGATATATTGTTCTGACAGATATATGGGAAACTTTGAGCTACAGTGACTCCACAAGCTTGTAAACACTTTATTACAAAAAAAAAAGAGAAACATTTGATCTCACTGCAACCGTCTCACCCCCCCTTTCAGTTTCTAAGCAGTATTGCGTGACGGGCTGGGACATTTCCTGCTAATTCTGTTGTCCCCTTGAATTTTCTGATGTGCTGAGTTTTCACAATGGCGCAGACTACTCCAAGTCTTAATTGTGACTGAAGAAAAAATAATCACGGGCTTCCCTGTCTGGACCATCTGCATGGTTTCTTCTATGATTGCTTCCTGATTTTCTATAGTAAGGATGTGTGAGGAATTACTTCTTCAAAGGGATGTGTGCCCCACCAGCACTAATCCTCAGTTAATGGCCAGTAGAGGCAACAGACCCAAACAACCTCACATCCTGCAGAGGTTTCATGTACATAATTCTTTTACCATGTTGAAAAGGAGCGAGTCTTAAATTGTGAAAATACAATAGTAATCATAATTGCAGGAAGGCGGGATGTGTGGCGTCTCTTCCTGATGAGATCTGGGTCAAATGTGGAGGGAAAATCACAATCTTTTATTTTGAAAGCTTATGTTCAAACTCGGGCAGGATGACTGTTAAATACCTCTTTTGCTGCGCTTGCTCGTCAAACAAAGCCAATAATAAAAGGGCACGGTAGTAATTAGTGATAACTTTCCTTGTGGCAGGGCTGAGGCTGTTGGAGTGGTTTGTTCCGGTGACTCTTAGGAACAAGCACAGCTCTCCCTTGTGGCCTCGGGCTGAACCATCAGACCGTAATTGGACTCACAACCCTCCCAATTTACAGAATCAAGGAGAGACATCAGTCTGTCTTATTCTGCTGATTTGTGCTCAGGACACTGCTTCTTACAAGACAGGCTTCAAGGCTCGGTTGGACAAAAAAAGAAAACCGAGATTCTGAAACGTGCTGCTCCAACTTTAAAATCATCATTAAATAAGAATTTTGCGCAGACCATTACGGCGTTACCCATTAAAGAACTCACATTTTGCTGCGAAACGTCGTCGCATTTGCAGAAAGGGACCCCCCCCCAATTAACGCTTTAGCACTTCAAAGTCAAATATTTACTCGAATACAAGCACAATTAATTGGTGAAACATGGATGTTGTTGCTGCACACATGTAGAACAGATGCCACTGAGCCTTGGGGAAGCGCAAACACTTCACTTTCACGTCGCTGATCTCTCTGGCTGCTTTGCAATGATTTAGCATTTGTTCAAATTATTCAGACATCACTGTTTGTGCCATGTGACCTGTCAGCGCTCATTACGGAGCGGGTAAGGCTGAAGACGTCTGACATGCCATGGCCACTGTAGTAGGCGTTCGAAAATGGCAGTTTTTACAACTAGTTTTGTGCAAATTCAAGGAAATGTGTTCAGAAAATGCTCGCTAATATTGATAATTAATAATATTTATCAAAATCAGTCTAGGGTTACATGATAGAAATGACAGCTCTTGACATATTTCCACTATTTTATGACAAATAATTTAAAAGCCTCACGATTCAATGCTTTCCAATGTGATTTATTTATTAATGTTTATAGATGAAGATTGCGCTGTTTATTTTATTTATACTACACACAGTAATTTCTCTCTGAGGTTTGCAAACACTTTGATTGGTAATTTCTGGATTATTTGTTCTCCTCTTCCAATATTTATGCTCTCCGTAATGGATATCAAGAGAGTTTTCAGCTAATGGTTGAAGATATCCCACCCGAGCTCAATGAGGAGACTGTCCATTGGTTGAACCGCAAAATGTTGAATCTTTAATCGCCTCACCTTTTGGCTAATTCATAATTTAGTGAAGTGGGAGTGAAGCGTTTAGCTTTTCCTGGCTATAGCCCGCTAAGTGAAATGGTGTGGAAAGTGTGAGGTCGTTAACCTGTTACAGGTATGTTCTCTCCTGATATTGGGGATAATGTATTCCACCCAAGTGTGACAAAAAAGAGGGAGAGCTCGTTCACAGGTAGGCGCCGGCCATTCGTTTTTTTTTTTTTTTTTTTTACAAAACTTCATTTTGGAACATTAGGTTATGAAAAGTTAATATCGTTTTAATCAAGACAGATATCCCTTCATATGTGGGTGAGATTTCCACTCTAGTGCTTGTGGACCAATAGAAGAAGAGTACGAGATAATTTCCCATCATCCTCCTGTGCATACAGTATCACACTGTGTTCATTTATAGCACTGAATTCTTAACCTAACCATTATTTCTTTGTCATCGTCAAAGATAAGACTGCAATCAAGCCTCATTTGAAAAGTGCTTATTAGTGGCAAGGTGATAAGTTCATATTAGCGTCTCTTGACTTTTGTTGAAATTGTCATCATGATGATAAACGCATACAAGCCTTATTAGTTCTGATAATAATAATATAAATATTACAATAAGTTCTGTTGTCTAAATGAAGCAAATTGGAATAAAACAGTTTTTGAAATTTTGTTTTAATTTGTCAGATGTAGTGCAAAACAGAAGAACACAATAACTTTATTAAACACGAGTGATTATTTTGTGACTGACCACATCTGATTATATATCTATATAGGAAAACACTTCATATTGTGACATTGCAACCCTGTTTTAAAATACAATATCTGTCATTTTTTCATTTTCCTTTTTATTCCACATGCAACAGATCGATACCTGCACAGTGATTATGTTTACATCTCTATACTCAGAGTAAAACTAAATGTCGTTTACGTTACAGTAACTCTGAAACATTATAGATATATTGGCACAGTCATTGTATGCAATAGAATGAGTTAAGCCCTATTTTACTTCACTACTCTGTGTTTTATTTATTCTATTTTAGTTATTGTCTACATAATTTTTGCTTTTGGACTGTGTTTCGGTTCTTACCTACCTCATCTGATTTTGTAATTTATGTGACCAGGCTGCTGTAACACCATCGTTTCCGTTTAGGATTAATAAATTACCCAAGCTATGTATTTATAGCAATTATATGTTTTATATGTGGCAGATAATGCAGATATTGTTGCATATTTTATTTTTGTATCTGCTCTTTGACTCAACTCCTGCATGCATCTCAATGCACTTCATGTTTCCTGACGCTCTGTTTGACTCGGTACAGACGGGGCCATAACTCCTGATGTTTATTGATCCTTCAGCCTCTGTTGAATTTATTTCTACAAGTCTATACAAATCTGTTTCTGTGCAGCCTATTGTACCAGAGGGGTTAATGTATTATACAAAGTGTTCAGATCAGGGATTAGATTTTCCCCCAATTCCATCAGTCAATTCTCGGTGCTCTCCAGGGCATTCATCATTTTGACAGTTGCAGATAAGGCAATTATTTTCCTCGAGCAACTACAAAATGTAGACAAGTGCTTCTGTGACAGTGTGTCTGTTTGAGGGGGGAACACAAATATTATTCCACCAGTCACTGATGGCACATACTGCTTGCTACAAAGCGATATCCTCTGTAACACAAAGGAAACAGATGTTATGAGCATTTCTGCGTCCTAATGCACTTCAGCGTTTCATCTTTCTACAGCGAATTGAAGCTCCATACTGAGATTCAATAAGATGTCTTTACAAATGGTTTGTTGTTAAGGCCTTGTTTTTCTGCAGCTGGGGTAAATATTTACTCAGTAATATAAGCCATGATTGTTTTTACGGTATTACACAGATGTTCTAATTGACATTTAAATACCAATTTGATTTATTTTCCCGAGTCTCTTCTGAAAATCAGCTTCAGAGCAGCCGCGTGAAAGCACTCGATGTTGTACGGTTGCATTATGTGCATTTTTCACTTGTCACGTAGCAGAAATAAACATTTAAATATCTAAAAAATGTAAATATAAAACCTCCACATTTAATGCGCAGCCCTAACAACCACAGTGTCATGAAATAATATGTAATTTCACAGATATTGAAAGGGAAAGGGAGCATTTTGAGCATTCTATTCATATAAAAGCAAACAATGTCCATCCTGCTGTCTTGAGATCAATTCCCTCAGCATGACCGTACACATATACTTGAGCTGTATCACCTCAAATGAATCCTGTGTGAAGCAGGGAGCGCTGCCTGTCTGCAGGACTGCCTGTGATCTCCTCTAGAAACCCCTGGGGGGCAGCAGAAGACCTTCATTTCTACGCCGGTGCGGCTGCTTACGGCTGACTTACACCGACTGTCACCTACTGCTGAGGCTCAAGTCAGGACACGATTCAGGCTGCTGATAAATCCTTCCAGAAGAAACAATAAAGTTTGCTCTCACAAACAAACAAGGACAAAGATTTCATGGAAACTTCTTTCTTTCTTATCCTGCGCCTGTCTGTCAGATGTCAAACAAAGACTTGGGGATATTGCTCACAGAAGTGCTTGTAACTAATGGCAAAAGATTGTTTATTGCAAATATTCTGAACAATATGATTCTATCAAAGTCTCATTAATAAATCTTTTTTTTGTATGTATGCAAATCTCATATTTAAAAAAAGGACATAAGAGGAGATCACTGAGATTTCCACGAATGTTGGTCTGCTGTTGTTCCCTGCATAGACAGATATTAATGAGCGTGATTGTTAGATGTCAAATACTAAAGCACCTTAATGGATAATGACATTATTAAAATGAAGAACAATCAAATATTAATATCTTGACTTTATATTTTGATAATCTGTGACCCAAATAAATTTGAATGGGAAGCAAAACAAAGCAAGACACTTTGTAAGTGCACTGTGGATGGATGATTCCTTTCATGAGTATTAAAAGTGTGTATTTGCCAGATTTTGAGTGGAAGGCGTTGTTGTCCGAAACTCAGAGTTAATAAAAGTGAGAGAGCGGAGGTAGAGCCCGGTGGATGACGTTAGGGCTGAACTCAGGTCTGTCATCGGATCAAAGTGGGAACTTGTTCTCCCATCGCTGTCAGCACGTTTTAATGATTGTTGAGCCGGGCCAAGCTGTTCCTCCCTAAAACTTTCCCATACCAAGTGTCTGATAGATTCATAGCTTAATCATTAACTTGCACTTAATTCGTCTGGAGCAACATTAAGCTCAAATTACAAGGGGATTTTGGCAAAGGTCGGTTTCATAAAGGAGTCACTTCTGGACCTTTTGGTTACTAAAAATAAAGGAATAATTGTAAATAGTCCCAAAGTAAATATTGAAAATATTTATAAAGAAAATGTAATTTATTCAATTTTTTATTGATCTCAAATATCAGTAAGAATAAAAGTTATGAACTCAGGTTAACCTTAAATCTGCTCATTTTTACAAGCTAAAAGCAAAGTTACATTAATTATTCTGACTGGACAAACATACTGCGATTAAACATCATCCATTAAAAGTACAAAGCGCAGATGTTGATGACTAAAGAGCGGATGTGTAGGATGTGTCTATTAAAAATAAGATTGAACCACACCCTTGAATGTGAGTCACAGTCGACAATATTTGGATAATTGCTCAAATAAAAATATTAACTGTCTATCTCATCAAGATTATTTGCTAGATTATATCCAGCTGTGTGTCTGACTAACAACTTCATCTTGTAGCCTGAACTTTAATGGACAGTTTTAAAAACACAAATGTTCGATGGCATAAAAAAAAACAAAAAACTGTGATTAATTCTTTTGTAATTCCTCTTCTAGTCAGAGATCTCCTTCAGCAGAACAACTCACTTTGTGGTCTGAATAATCATAAAAGAATAAATAGCATACAAAGCTATGCCTCCTAAACTACTACGCTCAATTTGAGGCGATACTGCGTTTGTGTATATTGAAGTATGATGAAGTGATTCTTTTGTTGTAAGAATGGAAAGCGGAACAGTTAAAGGATGGTAAAATGGGCAAAAGAGACAAAAATGACTCAAATAACAAAAACAGTGTCATTAGTGGACTGACAAAGGTTTCATGAGGCCGTCTGAGCTGAGCTGCTGTGACAATAAATCAAACATAGAAAGAAGGCCGAGGCCTTTATGGGGTGTGCCACCCATATATTGACTGCACATCATAGCAGCCCTCCTATTGTAGGCTGGATTATAAATCCCATTTCTAAAAGATATATGGGACTTTTGATGTGTCACACCTGCCTTTTCTTCAACCAAACCACGATTGATTTTTTTCCACCTTCATTTACAATCACATTATTCCCAAAACAGATTCAAGGTCGACTTTTGAGTTACTGAAAAGTGTTTTACATGTATGCTAACTAGACACATGATCCATTTCGTCCATACAAAGCCCATGACGTTGCTACTATTTGTATAAGAACAGTGTTAGTAAGCTAGTAGACCTACAAATCCTCATGCTTTAAATGAGCTTACCCTTTTTTTGTCTGAAAGTGTCCTGTTCGTCTGTACGTCTGACAGGACGCACGGTGCATGTAATGAATGAGATGGCTGGCGTAGGCCTCTATAGGGTTGAAAAGTAGTTTCAGGGAGAGAAAGAAAGAGAGAGAGGGAGAGAGAGAGAAAGAAAGATCAGCCAACAGATGAGGAGAAGAGAATCCAAGCTGAACCGCGGATCAGCCCCTTCAAACTGTCCCAAAAGAGACTTCTGTCCCAGCAAAAAACTCTCATCGCTCAGCCTACCAGCAACAAAGATCTACCACATTGATGTTCTTTGAATACAGACCATGTGTGTCTATAGCAGTGGTTATCGACAAATGCATGTTAACTTTCAAGTACTGAAAGTTGAGAATCGAACGCTTTGTCAGATTCTTATTTTTGCATACTTTGTCTTTGATCAGATATTTCCTGACTGATTTTAAATGTGGATAGAAAACTGCCTCAATACAAAAGTATTGAGAACTTACTATACTAGAAGACAAAAAGAAACTTAAACACTGAAAATGACACTGCGCAAGGACACAAGCTCAGGTTGTGTCCTTTGTATTTCTTGGACATTTAGGAACTTAAGTGAGTTGAGGTGGTTTAACTTCTACAACTGAAAGCTAAAAGTGAAGTATTTAGTTTATTGTGTTGCACTGTTGGCTATTCTTGGGCTAAGAACAAAGAAAATGAATCGAGTAAAATAAATTGAACCAGAATTTCATTCCCCAGTGTGGATGGTTCTTTTTGAAAAACAGCATTTAGGCCATCTATACATGTTTGTAGAACTGTAGAACCTTAGGATAAAAAATCTAATCATATAATGAAAAAAATAATTAAAATGCTGTACTGTCAAAATATTCGACTACTGAAAGAAGACTGTGGTGGATGACTGACTGGCAGGCTGCACTTCTTTCTATAACTTCCTATAACTAAACTCTTGTGACGCTTTCTGCGTCTACGTTGTCTCTGCATTAGGAAACATATTTACATTTACACCGCTTGGATTTTGCTGAAACTATTACTGTGTCTAGAGTGACTTATGGGACGTTTACAGTCAGCGATTTAGAGCACTAACAGATATATACACATATAGCTAAACACAAACACATGCATGCACACACACACACACACACACACGCCATCCTTGAGAAGCATTGATTCTGTTTTGAATAGTGTTTTCTCTTCAGTCTAGATAGTCTTGCTACTGCCCATGCTGTTAGTGCGCCAGGCATTTTCAAACTCTTTACATCCATTACATTCCACTAGGTAAATACCTAATGCTGGAAACATTTGTCAATGTGTGCGCCTGGCTGAACAGAATAGATTATTGGGGGCTGAGTAAAACACACTGCATTTCCAAACAGCACTATGCCTGTGACATATTAAAAACTTCACACAAGACTCGGTGCAGTTTCTCCCTGCACCGAGGATATGTAATATTTCAAGGAAATAAAGCTTGCAAACAATAGTAAACATTCTTGGTAAAGAATAGGAATGTCAGTATTTCAGATAACATGAGCAGCAAAGCTATTTCTGCCCCTTTAGCAACCATATATCGAATATTCCATTCTTAGACCATCTTCCTGTTTACTTTAAATGTGAAGGATAATTAGCAATACCCAATTTATTCAAAGCCAAACAAGATCATTCTTCAACTGACTCACACGGATGCAATATGCGACTATTTATCCTGCATACGGTGTATTGTGAATCTCTGACAAACTGAGTTTAAGGCTTTTCTGTTCACAACAGCTTATATAAATAAAATTTAGGACCATCCATTCATATCTCACACCGCAATGTAGCTGTGCTGATAAATTCTGTTCGCCAGTTTAATCTGTTTTATTGTATTTTAGCTCATTTTTTTATTCTTTTTTTATTCTTTTATAACACTCAAAACTGTTTGAAATGCAGTGTTTTTAAAAGGTGCCATACACATAAACATGCCTAACATTTGTCATTGACTCTCAAGTATTTACTGTACACTTTTTTCACACAATTTTTTTTTTATAGATAATTACATACAGATTGCAGAAGGAGGTTAATTTATCCATTAAAACCAGGTCAGTGCAGAATTAGACCAAACTCTGCATTCCTATGATCTATTTTAATGGAACTTCCAAGTTTATTTTAAATTACTGTTAACATTCAAACAGGGATAACTGACACATCTTGGACCCTGAATACCCCTAAATAGTAATGGAAAATAACCAGTTTAGGTCTCATTAATTGGATTAGTGCCTCTTTAAAATGGGCTGCTATGAATATGCATGGAACTGTGGGAAGTCTCTAAAATGTGAGTTACAAAAAACTATGGGTTTTTTTTTAGAATCTGTTAGAATCTGTTACACTGTCATACCTGAATATAGAAAAGCGTTGCGCATTAGTGACACAGTTAAGTATTGTCTGTTGTAGGGCAGAAAGGTATCAGTTATACGACATAAAAGGTAATACACCTCATATTATTCACCAAAGAGAATTTGTTTTACAGCTTTTTGTTATTTGTCAGTGCCTCTCCTCTTAGTTACTGCGATATCTCTAAAGTTTCGGACAGATTGTGACGGTTTGAGATTCGTCAATGAACACGGAAAAAGCAAAGTATTTCTCAGATTGTATGATGTAACATTTCCTCATGTTATACTAATTAACTGAATTAATAAACCTGAATTGAACTAAATGAATGAAATCTTGCACATGTAGCCTGTTGTCTTCACAGATCAGACCCGAGTAAATCTGTTTTTAACATCGTCCTTGTGTGTGGTTAAACATACTTCCATAGAAAAGTAGTCTCGGATGATATAAAAACATTTCTTTACATGGCTCTTCTCTGTGCCTCTTTGATCTTCAGTAATTGATAGAGAATGGGACTCCTGTGGCAGACCCTCTTCAACAAAGATACACAATGAAGAGCAGGGACTAAGAGTGGACAGGGGTGATGTCAGGTCTCTTATTTGGGTGCTTTCCCATTCATCCCTTCAATATTCCATTCCTGGTTCTGCTTCATAGGTTTGTCTATTGTGGAGCGCTGAATGGGAGAGCGCAGGAGCGTCTCTGCTTCCGTTAATTAGAGCTTTTTGCAGCTTCCGCTCCTTGAAGAGTCAAAGTTTAAGCAGTGGAGAAAAAAATAGAAACCCTCTGTGCTGCTCCAACCTCAGTCACCCATTGTGGCTTCAAAGACATGAAAAGGGATAGTTTACCAGTGGTTGGGGTGTAGATGGCTGCAATGTTGGAGTGGCTGGAGCAAGAACAAACAGTGAAAAGTGAGATTTTTTCACCTGAGAAGATATTATAATGAATGAAAGGGCTATGTGTACTGTTCTGGTAGTTTTAGAAGAATTATTAGCATTTAAGCAACTAGTAAATAGTCAAATCTTGACGTTGGATTGTTTCTTAAAAAGCTGGAGTGACGGTGAAGTGCTGTGTGCATCTGATCATCTGAAGTTCATATGGAGTTAAAAGCAGTGGCACACATTCCAAGGACTATTATATGCATACTGATTGTGCAGGAAGCCCGACTTGTCTTTACACATGAAATGACCAATTGTTCGTGCAGGCTTAAGTGATGCACGAGGCAAAAGAGAAAAAAAAAGAAAAGTCCTGGGGTCTGTAATGACATGTGGCTATGGGTGTCCTTTTATACCTTGAGATTCCCTTTGCCTCATTAGTTAACACACTTTCTTAGTTTTGAACAATACCTTAGCTTGAGTTCTCCCAGCAGAAATCCCCCTGCTCAGTCGATATTTCCAGGGCCTGCAGCAGAGTTTCAGAGAGAGGGCCCTTTCCCCCCTGTCCTAACAGCTTTAATACTTGTAATTATCTCTTGCTGGGGGAGGCTGGAAATTGGATTAGGGTGGTGAGTCTCAGCTGAATGAATTACCTCCATCTCCCCACTTGGTGGGCCACACACTGATAAAGTGCGGAAAAACGGATTTGGATTCAGCCTTAGCATTCATGGCTTCCTTGTGGAAAAATGAAATTTTCCAACAGAAGGGGCCAGTGTGCCAGCAGTATCTGTCCACAGCATGTTTCATCTGCTCCTGCTCTTCTGGAAATGCAATTACCTGCGTTATCGGGGCCTAAATGGTGACAGTTTGGCAGGGGAGCAGTTCCACCTGCCAAAGGCATCATTCGACAGTGTTTTTGTTGCATCCAGTATTCTTTCAGTTTGAAATTATTCCCCCTTATTTCCACCTGTCAGAAGTAAAACAATCTGCTGATTTGTTTACAGGTAGAACGATATTGTTGGTGATGGAATGGAAAAGAAAATTTACAGCCATAACTTTAGTGTACGATTATGTTTATATGTTCAGTTTCGTCATGATTCTGGCTTTCTCTTTCACGGTATTTATCTAACTCACACATTCCTGTCATTCTCGCACATTTTTGTAAATGTTCAATGAAGTAAAAACATAGTAAAAACTCAGGTATAGCCAGATATTTTGGATGGCTGCAATGTTTTCTAAAGAGCAACGATCTAAAGTCGAGAGTAGCACAAGTACAGAACAACGAACCAGAGAAAAGAAACAACTGGAACAGCCAATAACGATGTTTTATTTCTGTACTGTACCTCAGCCTTCACTTGAATCACTGCACATACAGTATAGGTTGATACTAAATTATTTAACAACGTCAATTCAGCTAATGTTCTACATGTGTTGTTTCTCTCAAAGGAGAAAAGCAAAGCTTTTTCAGAGGGTCTATTAAATCAATAAGTGGGAAGGCTTGCCACTGTGGATAACTCACCTCCAATACATCACACAAAAAATAAAGTAAGTAATTAAAACTGCTGGATTTTACACTTCAAAACGTCAACAGTTAGTTTAAATTGCATGTTCTGTGCACTGTTTCAAGACATATTTGCAAGATAAATGGTTTGAAATTGGGATTTTATTACAAATCATCAAACACTTCCCTAAATGAAGTGAAAATTACCTCAGACTAAGCCGAACTAAAGAGATAATGCTCTGAGGAGAAGTTAGACTTTCGCTTAATTTGGAATGGAGCCAACTTTGTTTCCCCGTTGTTCATTAGGTAGTGGTTTTAATTCGGTTTCATATTTAATTTCCCGCTGTGTCATTGTAAGGAATCAGATCAAACAGAGGACAAACTAGCCCTACATACCCAGCACTCGCTATCAGACACCCCCCTCGTCTTTTCCACTTCCCATTCTTTTAACCCCCCACTGAGGACAATCCTTGAAGGTAGATAAAAAGAACAACAAAAGATAATTAAATCTAAAAAAGGAGGGAAAAATCTCTGCTTTCTCACTCAAACAGTTGGGGATAGATTTCAGCACAGTAAGGGTTTGGCTAATTTATACAATGGCCTGATGGGAGTCCTTCAACATTTACACTCTGCCTGGGACATGGATGGGTAAAGAGAAATTATATTTGCCTCTAATTGTTATATGTTCCTATTTATACTGTCTTACCTTAACACACCTCCAGGAACAAATACAACACACTTTATTTGCATCTGTCCGACTGCAAGACCACCAAAAGCCAAATACTTAGTAATTCATGATAAGATTATCAATTTACAGCTGTGCCGTTATCAGACGAGTGAGGATTGCTTTGACGTGCCTTGTTGTTCCAACTCAAACCTGCATCCCATCGGTGACAAATCTAAAATTATAATACAGTAATGCTTCACATAGACCCAGCTATTTAGGCGTGAATTTAATATTCATTGCTTTTGCAGCTTGGTTGGTTTTAAGGTGCTATCACCCTTATCCACCCTCCTCCCAACCCCACCCACTCCCCAACATCGCTGCCACCTACACTCCTATATCCACCAAACAGGGGCAAATGGCAGTCACTGGGACAGACGCACACACACACACATCCAGCCGTCTCTTTGTCCCTCCCTCCTTCACTCATTTCCCCCATTCTCTTTCTCCGGCTGCCTCTCTCTGTCCCCCATCACTCTCCCTGTCCTTGTTTTTGATCTTCAAACGCTGGTAGGGATAATGACTACAAATCAGGGATGAAGGTGAGTGATCACAATGTGGCCCACCCATCCCAGCTGGCCTTTTTACTCCCCTCATATGATGCATCTTCCTGACTCTTTTTGAGAACCCGCTGAACTGCACCGTGAGGGTTTCATATTGAGTTCACAGGGCGCTGAATACAGTTGGATGGACTCTGTTCCCAAAGTGGTTTGATACCCCATTACCAACGTGTAAACAATGGAAACAATTAAATGCAACATGTACAAAAATAACAAAATATTTACATGTGGTTTGTGTAAAATCATTTACAATTTACAATGGTTTTGCCCATTGTCTATGGCTACTTACCAACTTTTTTTGTGACTATTAGTCTAAACAACTTGTTTTAAAGTAAATTAGAAAAGTTAATATAAGTAGAATATTTGGTGTTTGGTTGGTTGGTTGGTTATATAGAAGTACATTTGCACCCTTTAAAAAAATCTTGAAATATCGCAAAAAAAAAAAAAGTAGAAAGATTGTGAATTGATATAAGCAAAATGTGACAACATACAATGGAAACATACTTACATACATAAGACAAAAAACATCCGTTCTGCATGGAGCCATGAGAAGGCTGTAATGTCCCTCAAAAACAGGCATAATTGCCAGATTTCCTTTATGTTTCCGACAGTTTTCCACTGTTAATTCTGCTCGTCTCGTTCCACCCTCTTCTTCTGCGTCGGTTTAATGTCTGACGGGTGGAGAATTACCGCCATCTTACTTTATCTCCATGAACCAACAGTAATGAGAACGCACTTTACTTTGTATTTCTTTTGTTAGGAGTTTGGTTAAAATTTGCCAGTATTCAAGCCGGTAAATGTTACAACAGATGGTGAAACTTTATACATTTAGGGAACTTTCTAAAAATGTAAGTTAAAGTTAGATAAAATCACAACAAAAGCATGCTGTCTGCCAACAGATCTGATGAAGAAACTTGTTCAATTCTTCAAAACGGCTGCAGTAATACTGGACATCCAACCATTGGAGTCTAATTAAATATGCCCCAACTTCAAGTTCTCTTTTCTGTTTGGACGTCAAATTAAAAAGTGTCCTAGTACCAGGAGTCCTATCCTTTCACATCATAAGTTTCTAATGGGCAGTTTAGATGATTCATGCCAATCAAACATCTGTTCTGCATTCCCCTTATCAAGAGGAGCACCTGTTGACCTCTACCTGACCTCCAACGGTAAGCAATGTGGTGGGAGAGAGGGACTATGGTTTCCTGTTTCAGTCGGGAGGACAGAGAAGACCAAGAAGAGGTAGTTTTATGACCACTGTTTACCTTGGTGGAGGCCTGCCTCTTTTCCTCTTTTTTTTTTCTTTTTTTTCTTAATGTGCCCGGCAAAAAAATGTTTCACTAGGGAGCAGGAGGTGAAATTTTTCTCATCCAAATGGATGGCAATTTCCCACCATTTAGCACCTGAAGGTAATTAGCTTGAAGAGATTGCGGAGTGAGAAACACGTTCATGGAACATTAACTCTCGTACATTCTCCAGTTGCAGGGAATTAATAGGAAAGATTAAAGTTTAAAGAGAGCAAATGCCATTACCACACAAACCACCTCTCTGTGGCACCATCTTGGGCTAACTTTTCCCCCTTTTTATAATAAGTCTGTATTTCACGATGGCATCGAGGTCTGGATTACAATAGCAGGTAATAAGTGGTGGAAATGACACAGTTCTGCAGGTTTGCGATGCGGTTGTATATGAGACAATGAAGAGCCTCAATAGCCTGCAGCTTCATTTTTCTCCATAACAGCTTCCTGCCTGCTTTCTCTACCCTCTGATGCGATATGCTAATAACCGACTCTGCATCCTTTCTCTCAAGAGCATGTTAAGCAAATGTAAATGCAAACCTCAATTTAATAAAGGTCTTAATAATAAGTTATTACCTCAAATAAGCCATGTCTTGTTAATTACACAGCTTTTCTTAATGGAGCTTTGTGTGCAAGAAAAGAAGCTATTTGGTGTGCTCACGTATGTAGATGTTAAACATGTGGAATGCACACTTGTGTTTATTCTTCTTGGAAGTGGCAAAGTTGGCAGCAGTGAGCAGTGTGTTTTAAAGATGATCAAAACCACACAATAAATCATACCTTCAGATTTAGGAGCTGAAAGAAATTAAATTGAGACATGGTGGAATTTATTGCCCAGAAAATCCCATTCTACTATCTGATTTGAAAAGTCCAGTCCTCCAAGCTCTCGAAAATCTATTTTCCACATTTTAATACCCTGCATAACAGTCCTCATAATTCATTCGAGTGTGTTAAGCACAGTTTTATTAGATCTGAAACAAATTTTGGTGGGGGATCCTATAGGCCATTAACCATGGAGTAATTTTATCCTTGTTTCCTTAATGATGCCATAATGGCGACTGAATTTCTTAACTAAAGACCAAAGAACATTTTGAAGGTCAGCTTCATCTGCAGACTCCTTCATGCGCTTCTCTGAGAGATTGGAAAAGTCGGAGATCTTTGAAGAGTCATTAATAACGCTAAAGCTGAAGGCCTATTTGCGTTCTCGCTTTCTACCTTTTAATGTTACAATTTCTCCCTGCTCTTTCTCTCCCTTTTTCCCTGCTTCCCTCTGTTTTGCAGTGCCTCTCATGCAGAGAGAATGGAGTGCTGAATGAGAGGGTAAAAATGGCAGCGCAGTGACATACAGATCCCAGATGTGGTGCCTCAATAATTTAAATTTTATGCCTTTGTTATCACTTTAATCATTTTCTTTATTCGTTTTGTTTCAGCGATAGAAGAAACAGTTGATAGGCCAAAATGCCATGGGAACAATTTTTATTTGGTGTGTGGTGCAAAGTCTAATTAGAATTAGAATTTTGCTGAGCCTTGAAATGGTTGGTACTTTATCCTGATCGCCTTAGATATTGTTCGAAGTCAGTCATTTGTCATAGCAGAGCATGCTGGAAAGGCTGCTGCTAATCAAGGCTCCATCTCCTCCACTCTTTTTCTGCTGCCATTGCACCTCTGTCCAAATAAATGCTGCTGGGTAAGGATGAATGCAGTCTTGGCTCTGACACTGAATCTTATGGGAGCTCTGCGATGCAGCTCTCACGCCATGTTAAACCAGACTACAACTGTCAACGATAGAGACGCCTTAAAATTTACTTTGATGAACCGTTTCGAGTAATTTGATTAACTTCTCTGCTGAGAAAGCTCCTAAGTACAACTGTAAATGATGGATGTGCTCCAATGTCATTGATGATGTACAGCAGTGTGAACTTTTTGGGACTTTTTCGGGGAGAAGAGATGTCCCTTGATAATCCTCGTTTATGCGATTGCAAGCTAAGACGGATCCTGTGCGCTAATTGAAATGAATCATGCGCAATGTCTCTGCAAGGTCACTGATCCTTCCGGTGGGTCCCCCTGTAAAATGACACACCTCTGAGCATGGCTGCTCCACCCCCTGAAGATTAGTCACATAAATAAATTAGACCCAGGGACAAAGGAGCACTCGCTCCCATGTGAAAACCTCAGTGCTAGTGGCGGAGGCCACAAGCAGTGGCGTTTTTTGTCATTGTCTGTCAGGGACGGAGGAGTATTTCCCCCCAGAACAGCACAGGCACTTTATCCCCCCGGTGAGCCAAGGGTCTTTAAAGAAAGTGAAGCTGACAACCGTTAACATTTAGAAATGTACCAATAAATGGCTTTTATGCAGACATATCCCAGTGCCTTGGTGGCACACGCTGTCAGGACCAGAGCTGCTGTTCAGGAGTGTCAGGTTGAGTGAAGCTGTCAGAGCAGGGAAACCCTCTCCAAAATAAGCCCCTCTTGAGACCTTAAGCATCTATCAGTGCTTTGATGAAAGCACACCGCTGCCTCATTGTGTGTAGACAAATAAACTGGAATCATGTCAAATTTATTTACACATAGCATTGGCTTACAGTCACCTTTGTCACCTGCCTCTGCAAGCTAAAGACTAAGCATAATTATTGAAATACTGTTAATTGTTTTCACCATTTAAAATGTAAAACTATTTATTTGAGGACCCATTTTTGGCTGCACATAACTATAAATATAACAATTATGATCGTGACAGAAGGCAGAAAATGATAAACCAAGTGCCAAGAAGATCTAAACACATGATTTAAGACTATGCACATACATTAACAGAGAGCCAATGGCAACCTCAAAAGGTCCGCTTTGTTCAGATCAGCTATACATGAAGAATTGCCTGGAAGCCACAGCCTCCCTTGGGTTCCTTTCTTCCAAATGTTCAGAAATTACCTTTGGTGGAAAAAGACCTAACATGGCAAAATGTGCCTTTAATAGCCAGAGACATTTTCTTTTTCAGCAACAAGTTTAATTGGAAAGAAGTAGAATTCACTTTGAACGGGCAGAAAAAAATAAATCGGTGTGACAAGATGATCGATTACCTGTAACTCTACCTGACACAGAAATTAGGGTTTTTTAATGATGGGCTGCCTCTTCTTGGACATGAAATTCAAATGCTCTCCCAAAGTCTACCTTCAGCCATCACTTGTCTCTTGCGCTTGTACGCTCCAAACGCAGGCACTTTGTCTTTGTCACCGGAGAAAGGACATTGTTATTACGGACATGCCTTTGTATTAACCAATTTCATTCCACTACAAGTAACATCTCATTGGTTTTACCTATGCTGCTGGCTCGCATTTATTCCCAGCACACATGTACATGGTTGTATATATTTGAAATTTTTCTTGATATTTTTATATCTATATTTGTTTATTCTAAAATATTCTGAAGAAGAATTGAAGAAAAAGATTTTTTTTTTAAGTAAATTAAACTATAACAAGATAAACAATTAACTATAATGTAGTGCTGACTGTATGGAATCAGTGATCAGGTACAGCCTTTCCTTCCTATGTATTTAATATATTTTGACACTAAAATAACCATCCATGAAGGGGCACTCATTTACAGATCATAAAATCCACATATTTCTCATTTATGACCGTAAGATCTGCTTAATGTGACACTTTTCTTGATCAAATTATAAGATGAAGTGTGTCAGAGGAGTTGTGAAGCTCACAGTCTCGGCGGGAGGGGGGGGTGGGGGTTGGGGCGGAGTTGGTGGTGGTGGGGATGAGGTGTTTGCAACTCGGTCGCCTGTGAGGGTAGTGATGCAGCTCCCAGCCGGCTGTCTACATGGCTGGAGGTATTGATCCAGTTATCATTGCTAGATCATCACTATATAGACTCCACAGCACAGAGAGAGCTGGGATACTGACTGGCTGAACTGACGGCATCCAGGCCAGGGACAGTCGCAGATTTCTTTTAGGGGCCCTAAACCAGATATGAACCCCTTCATTTGTTTAAAGACCTCAAAGTAAAACAAATAAATAATTGATTAAATAAACTGTAGGTGTATGTCTCTTAAAGTTGTTTTGTGTAGTGCCTGCAAAAATTCTCCTACTTTCTTATAAACCAATAATATGTTAGAATTAAAGTCTCTAAATTTAGCAACACACCGACTAAATTTTGTTATTTGTGATCATTTCCTAAAAATGTTTTACAGAAACCCCAAATCCTGCTCGGGTGCTATATGTGGCAGCAAAATCAGGTGGTATATCTTTAAAGGGCCAGTGTGCCAGATTTAGTGGCATCTAGTCGTGTAGTTGTGGATTGCAACAACATCCTTTTAACCCCGTCCTTCCTAATGCGAAGGAAAAACTACAGTGGCCCCGAAATGTAAAAAAAAATGTGAAAGGTCCAGGGTTTAGTTTGTCTGTTCCAGGATACTGTAGGAACATGGCAGTTCAACATAGAACAAGACTCATAGCATTGGTATATTCTAAAGTAACATATTATATGCATATCATATTCTGTAAATAGAGCCCAACAGTCTGGACCTTTAAATACTTAAATTACAATAAAAAATATACAAGCAGCTGCTTATTGCTCAACCAGTTCAGATCCATGAAGAGTTGTATAGTCGACTAACTCGCCACTCGGGTGTGAAAAAAAAAAGATTTAGAATATATGTGATATTTTACAATAAGAGCTAGGAATGTATCCAGTACCAAAACCTCTAAAGAAATTAATCCAATCTTATTACTATTATTTCTACCGTCTTCGAGTATCCAAACAACAGCATTAGCATGCTCTCAGACATGCGATGCTCACAATGGCGAAACCTTCAAAAGACAGAACATGCAATAAGAGAAGCAAATTGCCCAGGACAAGCAAGGTATGGCTCTCCTAGAGCAAGGGCTATAAAGTTTACCTCACCTCACTGAGTTATATGCTAAAGCCCAGATATTTCATTTGCTTGATCACTTTGCCTCATCATAATCACTTTTATACAGATTTATTGCGGCGCAGGTCACAGTGCAGTGGAGGTGCAGCATTCTCCAGCTGTTTATGCCTCCTAAGAGCTTTCTGCTCACATGGTCTTTGTCTTATTTAGAACGAAGAAAATGTGAAATATGACAGGCGATAGTGCCCTCATTTGTTCTGTAGATTGCCTCACACACACCTCCCCACATGTCGGTGCCAGTCTCGGTCTACCAGCAACTCCTATTTCTCCCCCCACCCAGAAGGACCCCCCCCCCACGCCCCCCCCCCCCTCTCAACTTCCACCCCACGCACCACTACCCCCTCTGTTCCCCCGACTCTCCCAAGTGTTGTGTGTTGTCCCTGGCCTCCACAGTGAGGAGGAGGTGGGCACAGGGCTGTGGAGCACAGCCGCCACCACCAGCATCGCCTCTGAAGGATAATGCTGTTTATTGCATTTGTCAGCCGAGCGCTGCAATACTTTGTAAGTCTATTGCCCACTTACTGCCATGTACTTTAAGCCGGTACTGATGTGCCTCCTTTGTGTGGTCCTGCTTGTGTTATTTGGCAAATTGACTCATGGCCGAAGGTTGGAAACAGTCCTCAAAGAATTATAACGTGTTACATTCTCCTGCTCTTTGTCCCTTTCTGTTTCTGGTTCACCCTTTTTCTTTCTTTAATCCCAACAAATGTTTTCCCGCTCTCCATTTATATACCACTTTCTTCCTTTTTCCATTCGAATAGCTAAAGACCGGACTAGGACTGATGATTCAAAATAAGTAATTCCATTAAATGTTTTTTTTTTTTTAAGCCACGGGAGACCTAGTATATGAGCCCCTGTGTACCATTATTGATGATATCATTATTATGTATAGGATCCCTCAGTGAATAATAACCCATTATCTTTCATTTTTCCTGTTTTTGTCACTGGATGTTGGAAAGGTTAGGCAATTTATTTTAATGTTAAAACTGTCAGGCACTTACACAGCCATGTCTTGGTTCCCAATACATTCAGCACTTGGGGCCATGATTGGTTTTAAACTAGGCTACATCTTTGAACAAGCTATTCCCACAAATCTCAATGCAATTCTTTTTGCTTGGGTTTTTTATTGAATTGACTTCACGTCACATTGAGACAAAGTATTCCAGCCCTAATAGTTCAGCTAATTTTAAATAATTTCAATATGGTCCAAGCTGAATAAGAACATAATGCTGTTGAAGTCTTCATATTTAATTCCGCAGCGTTAGAAAAAATAAAGCAGCTTGATAGTGATACACATATACTCCCACCCATAGACAAAGGAAGAGGAGAAAAAAAAAGCTCTGAACGCTTCAGTGCATTTAAATTTATACAAACTCTGTCCTTGACAGTGATGAATGTTACACTGTATTCTACAATATGTTTAATGCATAGGTCTGTTAAGTTAAGTTTTCTATTCCAGTGCTGTGCAGCAGAGTCACCTCCATAGTGTACAATATTACCAGTATCACAACAAGAATACATCAGTCAATATCTGCATGGGTGTTTGCATCTTGTAGATGATGTTTTTTTTTATGTTCTAAATATCCACCATATGACAGATATTATTAGACTGATGGAAGATTCACAAGATACACTGTTAACATGAACTACAGAATAATTATGATGCAGTTGTTATGATATCTGGGATTACAATGTACTGTAACATCATGCAAGACGTATTTCATTTATCTTTTCTAGTTTGTATAAAAATGTTGTTGTCTGTTATCAGCTTCGCTGCGTTCTAATGAAAATATATTCTTTCTAAACCGTTTCCAAACCCTCACTGAGCTGGATTGCAGGCTACAATCTGGACTGAGCTGCGACAATCTGTCGATTAACTGATTAATCCATTGACAGAAAATTAATCAGCAGAAACTTTGATAATTCATTGTAATTTTTCAAACAGAAATGACAACAAACTGCTGTTTCCAGCCTGTCAAATATAAATATGCCCCGCTTCTTTGTTTAATATAATGTGAAAACTAAATGTCATTGTGTTTTGGAATGTTGGTTGGACAAAGAATAGAAACAAACAATATGAAGACATCACTTAAGCTCTGGGAACTGGTTATGGATATTTTTAACTATTTTCTGATATTTTTAGGCCGTTTAATCCATTCATTGACAAAGTATTCGGCAGATTACCTCTTACTGATATTTGAATGTTGTTTCATTGGCTATAGTAACTATAGTGTCCTCCATGGGGTCTGCATTACTATATAATGTTTACATGTACACTATATGCTTTTACTTTACTTAGATATCTCCATTTGATGCTACTTTATGTATCAAATACACTATTTCAGAAGCAAATATTGTACACTATATTTATTTCTACTTCTAACTCTAGTCAATTGGTAATTTGATTGTAAAATATATATATAGATGCATTAATATACAGTCGATAGTATATAAAGTTAAAATCATTTAATCATTGAGAACCTTAAAATGCTGCTTTTGCAATAGCATTAATACTAATATATAACACATATATGATAAATATGACACGCTGAATGGTGTACCTTTGTATGTACTTTTAATATTTTGAGTAAATTTAGCTTCTTTACTTTAATTGGATAAAATTGTGAATGCAAAATGTAACTTTACACTGTTGTGTTGCTACTTTTACACATAAAATACAGTAAAACATTACTAAAACACTGAGATACTAAGATAAAACATTTACCCTTCTTTACTTATTTCACAAGAATAACCTTTTCAGTGGCTTTTTAAAACATTTTCACAAGATTCTTGACATGTAAGGGCAGGGTTAATGTCAAGTATTTCATAAAACATATGACTCTAACTACTACTACTACTCTAATTGCATTGGCTTTTGGTTGAGGTAGCATAATATGACCTCTCCTTACCTGCCTTGTTCGGTAAGTGTAGCTACAGAATCCACTTTGGCTTTATTATCATTTTATATACCATGTATGTTTCTTTTTTTTAAAAAGTCTGAACAGAAATAACTGGCAGTTTAACACAAAAGACCCCCGTGGGTTTACATGAGTGATAACGCAATTCTTTAATGTAAAAGAAACAAATTGTGAAACATTTTGACACTTCATCTGCATCACAGCGGCAACGTGGCAAAACTGAAATGTAGTTGTTGTAACACATTGTTGGTGTGTTTGCTCAGGTACCATGCATGCACCATCAGCAATGAATGTTTGTATGGAGGAGCGAGAGAGTGAGAGAGTGAGAGAGTGAGAGAGTTATCTGCTCACACAATACATAGTCACTCAGGCAAGGCTTATAGATTCAGGGAAATGGATTCCATGTCAGGATATCACACTTACCAAACCTTTAGAGTGTGGCACCTTGTATCCAGACCTGACTTGACGCTGACACAAATACTCCCTGGCCCATATAAAATCACCTCCAAAGACAGTGTTTTACAGACGACCCGTGACAACAAAAGAGCATAAGAGAGGTCAATTAATTAGATCCTGTGTAATAAAATCAGCTGGATGAGAGACTCATGAGCAACATGTCTGGAAGTGTAAGTTAACAACCAAGTTTTATGACCTTGATACTGAACCAATATAACTCCACATTGGTAGTGTAAACACAATTAAGCATGGATGTGCAATTAAGTAAAACCTTTAAAAGTGTTTTGATTTGGGTGCTGGGAATACACTGCAAAGTTTTTGTGATCGCAAATTTGAAGGTGACAGCAATAATTCATGTTTTACAAGATTACACAGATGTAATTTATCGCATTTTGAAATGAGTAGGCTATCGTAAACGCGAGCGGCAGGTGTGCAGCGAGCTCTTGATGAGCGTTTGGAGCGGCAACAGCGACAAACAAAAGCCTGATTTGTATTTTTCTGCTGTATCTTATCACAGCTGAGTGTGGTAATTTGCCAAGGCGCTGCTTTAAATTGCACCCCCAGTAACAGCCTTTAAATGGTTACCCATTGAGATACAGTAGTGCTCTGTGGTACAATGTAATTCAAACACAGTGATCTGAGTGCAAAGGTAGGATGTACTGTTGCTCTCTGCCCATGAGTTTACCTGCTTGGTTTAATGCAGGTGACTGTGAGAAGTAATTCTTATAGAATCTTTTTTTAATGAGTGTGTCTGTGTACAACAGCACACACCAAAGTTCAATAAGAAGGAATCGTGTATATTAACCTCTCTAGATAAAATGTGAAGTAGTGGATTTTTTTTCTTCTTCTGCAGGTCATGTAAGTGTTCTAAAAGAGGAGCAACAACTTTTTTATTCACTGCGGACTGCTCTCCTCAATCAGTTGTAAAATGTCTGCGTTTCTTAGCTTGGATGGAGGGGGTATAATCCAACATATTATTTGATGTTTCCACCTGTACGGCTCTGACACTGACAATGATGCCGCAACACACTGTTGAAGCAGCTAAACCACACCGGCGTTATATTCCTTCTTTAGTTTTATGAGCCATACACAAAGGCAGGGTGATATAAGGGCTGCTGAACCCTTCAGACTAGAGTAAAGAGTGTAATATGTAAACAAAGCTGCTCATAGGCACACTGATTTACAGTGCTCCCTCCCTACCAAAGAGCACAAGTCGTGCTCCCTGCTGAATTGGTTGCGCTGCTTTAGTGATAGCGCGAGCTTCCGATGCATTTTACCCCTCACCAGTTTTTATGGCAACTCCGCAACTTCTGAGTCACTGCAAAAATACGCCCAAAAATCTTTTACCACACACGTGCACACAAACACAGACCGTCACCCTCCCCGACAGGAAAAAAAAAAACACTTCTGTTGTCAGAGATCAAGCATATCCTCAGACTCTTGATATGCCATCTGTATCTTCACCCCTTCTTGAGATTAAGTAAGGTGGGGTAACCAAGCCGCGAAAGGTTTTTAACATCTGTGCTGGGCTGCTGTAAGTGATACTGAGGAGTTATAATTAAAGGTTCCGACTGAGGGAACAGTGTTTAATGTGGAGCACCCCTCTGCTATCCATCTGAAGTAATGGGGTGCAATGCAAGCACCCGACTGCCACTCCCCAGGCCCCGTCTCACTCTCTCATCTTTACCCCACCTCTGATGGATGGGGAGGACCGGGGGCCAACTCTACAACGACTTCGACTGATAGCGCACCACAGATATCTCTCTCTCTCTCTCTCTCTCTGTCTCTCTCTCGCTTTTGGCTTTCTTCTCATTTAGCTGGCATTGTGCGGCACTGCAATGTGAACGATAGCTGGAGGAATGACTGATTCCAGACCCGCGCTGTGACTTAATTGAGAGCATGTGTACTCGATGAGGACGATCTAATAAAAGAGTGCGGATGACAAATATCGCAGGAGCTGTCTTTCAGCAGCTTGACCTTTTCTGATGATAGCGAGAGAAAAATAAACGTCATAATGCTGGATAAATCAAGCGCAGATCATTTGCGTTAACGTAAAGACGAGCTCTTAGGTTTGATGGAGCCTGGAGATGAAGCCTGTGATAAACATGAGCTCCTTATATGAACATAATGCACTCCAATGATGCACATACTAACCTGCGTGCTATGGTAATAGACTGATATGTGATTACATTGAAGCATTTGCTGGCATTACAACACATGTAGCATTCGGGGCTTTGTTTAAAGGTATTTAGAGCTTTTACATGGATGTATCATGTAATACAAGCAAGTATTAAGATAAAGCTAATGCCATTTCACATCCCTAATGCGACTTTCATCTGTTCCTGTTCTTATTTCTGCCACTGCGAACAGGGTAAGTTCCTTCAATCGCTTCAAACACTGTCCTCCATTTTTCACGCATGTGCCAGAAAATCAGTTGTGACAGGTAAATTCTGACAGTACAGAAAATCTAGCCTCAGTCATTAGAGTTAATATTATGTTTCTTTGGCAATCCCTCATCATTTTTGGGCCTCATTGACTATTTTTCTTTATAAGATATTAAGTATTCAAACCTCATTTACATCCTTATTTTTCAATTTGCTGCCGCAGTAGTTTAATTTATTCCATATAATTTCTTTTTCTGAGAGGGACATTAATCATTGCCTGTTCCTTTTAGTGCCTCTGGGATTTTTTTTTAAATCAATAAAATAAAGGCTCTTCCTTTGCCGAATATGATAAAACATTTTGCCAAGGGATATCAGTGTCCTAGCCAGCCTGCTTCCTCCTTCTTGTTTTATTCATTTTATATTCCGGGCTTGTTTATTTATCTCTCGGCCTAATGCATGTGCTTGTCATACACACATACAGTACACAGAGGGAGAGGTCGGTCCATTCAGCAAAAAAAAAAAAAGGGGTGAAAGTGCAGCCAGTCGTTTTATCATTCCCAGCGAGTGGCCTTCCCCTTGATCATCTTCATAAGACGCCACGTGATTTTTTTTTTTCTTCTTTTCATTTTTAATAGCTGATGTGGGATAGTCAAGTGTGAAGAAGGGGGAGGTTGTTATAGAAATTTAACTATCCTTTACAAATTGATTCACACTTCACCAGCGCACAAGGTCCAGTAGGTAAATTACCAGGAGGACACAATCTTAATTCTCTGCCTCCATGGCATTACTGCTCTGTCCAGAGATGATCACAGCATTAGTGGATGTAGATAGTTGTCGGAAGATACTTGCCACAGATATTGTGAAAGTGTGTGTGACTCAATCTGAGATAGCAAATATATATAGTGTACTGTATATAAACTGAATCAGTGTTATATCATAGCCGGTTAGATTTTATTTACTTTTGGATGAGAGCAACTGCACTGTCACTCAACTTAAGTGAGTGAGTGACGGCTCATAAAAACTGAAGTTTTCAAAGTGTACGGCCAAATGAATGGTGAGGTCTTACTTTAAAATGGTCTCCCCCCCTCATAGCCAAACTGCTCATTACTATGGGGTGTTAATCTATATTAAATTATTATAAAAATGGTCGTCCAAAAGAGTTCAAGTCAGCGTTTTCCAAACATCCACTCCTAATGACATCATTCTTCTGCTGTCATTAAGGATATTAAAAATTCATTAAGAAGAAAAGTACTGCTGAGTGGTAACAAATCAGTGAGCATTCCCCCTTCAAGACTAAAGACTAAAGAGTGTGGCAAAGTTCGAAGTATATTTTTAAATGACATCATATGGCTCGGTTTTAGTGCCGCCAAGGTTGTCAAACACAGTTGTCAAACGGACCATTCCACTTGTTAAGAGAAAAAAATATATAACTTACATCTTACTTAGAGTAATCATATATGCCTGACTGTGTTACTGCACAGCACAAAAAGATGAATCCCGCAGAGGATTTGAATGAAAGCACAGATTCAATAAGGCATCATAAAATAAGATTACAACTGTTCAAAGCTCAGAAATGAACACGAAACTAGCGTTAATGGTGAAAGTTAAAATCTACTTGACTATATCATTATTGGATTTTTTCCAGTTAATGTCTACAATTATAATCTGTTCCTGTCTGTAGAGTACATAAAATATGTTTGCATAATACTTAATCTGCTGATTATGTCTTCATGTATCCCCGAAAGCTGAAAATGTAGAACAAACTAAATGTTTCTACTTTTTTCAGAAAAACAATAATAAACCTTTTTTTTTTTTTTTTTTAAAGTGGGGTGAGCTACAGCAGTGCAAAGACTGTTCACCCATTCTTCTCTGCTTTGCAGTGTTTTATAAGCTAATACCTGCCCATAATGTGTTTGTACTTTACATCTCACAGTACTTAACATTTGCACTCCATTTTGTCGGTCAGGGCCGAGTGAGTATGTACAACAATTTCATTTATGCTATAGGGTTCTCTCAGCATTTTAATGGTTTCAACTGAATACACATCTCGTTGGATATATACTGTATACACAGTACGCTGCATTTTATCGATGTAAGCCTATGTTCAGTGCCACCACGGCCCATTGCTCTATCAAGTTTGCTATCAAGATGCTGAAGCCTCTGCGCTTCTAGTAGCCTGTCCAATTCATCTGAGTAAAACAAGTGAAGTCTTCGACCCCCTCAGTCTCTCAGCCAATACCGAACACATTACACCCAACCAGAGTCCTCTTAGTTTCTACACAGTTAAGTCTCCACACAGGGTCTCCAGTGTAAAATTGCAGCTGCTTTGCATCATGTTAGCGTTATCTAAAAATTGAATTAAAAATTGAAGTTTGAGTAAGATTTTCCTTTTAGCACATCATCAGTTGGCATGTCATTACTGTCTTATTCTACTAGAGAACTTAATAGTGATAACTGAGAAGAGAGAAACTTCAGTTGTAATCACATCAACAACATTTTGATACCGCGCATTACATGCAACCTCACAGAGTTGCAGAGTATTAAAATATTAATCCTCTTATTACATGTTATTAGCAAAAGGGCAATGACTAACTTGTTTTTTTTATTAATCATATTAATTGATTAATCATTTTGGAAGAAAATTGGAATGAAAAATGGTCAGAATATTTTCTCAGAGACCAAAGTAACAACAACAATATCTTATTTTTCCCCACTGATTGTCCAAAATTCAAATTATATTCAGTTAACTATGATATAAAAACAGAGAAAAGCAGTGGATACGCATACTTCAGAAGCTGGGGTCAACAAATGTTTGGCTTTTTGGCATGAAAACTGCTTAAACGATTCATCAATTATTATGATTGAACTAATTGTTTCAGCAATTAGCTCCACTTCCAAACTGTTGTGCCTATAGGGGCTGCTACAGCGATACGACTCTCTTGAGACGCAGTCTTTTCTTGTACAAATATATTTCTGGACGGTATTTAGGTCATGGGCACCAGCAGTCCATCAGCACGATTGTCTGTATTTTGAGCAAACCTAGATCCGGCTGCAGATTTAAAACAAATCTTTTTATACTCAGTTGCCGGTTAATTTGGTTCACCTATCTAAAAGTCACATAGTACAACGGAATAGTTCTGCACTAAATCGTGCCTTCGTGAAGGTTATAACTTTTTGTTCTTGCTCTTGTCTAGTGATTTTGGAGGATGTATTGTTATGGTGTGCTGTTGAACTGTACTGCATTATACAGTATGGTATACATTGATATACAGTATATGGTGTGGACAGTTTCATGCAGGTTGGATTTATCATTAGACTGTTGTATTAGTTTGAGGTATGTGTACCTAATAAAGTGGCAACTGAGACTTATGCACCCACAGCAGGGGCACTGCGTATGTGTTATATATTTTCAGCGCTCATTAGTTTATTTTCATATTAAGAGTGAAGCAGTACTGTGATGTCTTCCTCTGTGGGTTTTCTGGTCATGATGGTTAACACATCTGCCTGACATAGAGGGTATTCATTTCAAAGTACTGGAGACTTAAAACACATCACTTGCTGACATAGATCTAGAACTGTGAGAAAAAAAAAAATAGGTTGGGCAATATCTTGAATTAGTTTTAAGGTTTTATCGGTACTGTATGCGAAAGAGTGACAAAAAGTAGAAAAGGGTTCTTCAAACAGATCAACATTAGTTCAGGGCATATAAAATGAAAAATGGAGTAGTAATGACACAATATGATGGCAGTGGCCTGCCTTGCTCGGCAGGACACACATGGACAGTGGAGAAGGAGGTGGCTGGGCATAGGAGTAATAATGCTGATGAGATCTTAGCAGGGCGATCTGATTCCAATGTGAATTAGAGTTAAAGAGAGCTCCCTGCCAGGCTCATACTTAGGACAATCTCCCTCACTACCAGACATTCATTGTTAATATGACATTCCCCGGGATCCTGGCTAATAACAATCTCAGAGGGTGGGGTCTTTTATGACTGTAAGAAGAAAAAAGGAAAAAAAAACACAGCCATTCTGCCTTTTGCTTAATGTTTATCTCTCGGGAATTGCACAGTGGCATGGCACACAGCGATACAATCTCTTTTAATTCTCTTTCTGGTCTGTTTACACTCAGAGGAAGAGCTAAGAAATCGGGAGGGCGGGGGGGCTCTTCAGCAGACACACTCAGCCACATCTACCCTACAGCAGCTAATGCTTCAAAGCCATTATATTCTGATTGGAAATCTAATAAACAAATCATCGATCTTAATGTGAGTCTACACCAAACATTAGGGGGCTGAGAGCCACTTCTGCTTCAGATCTGACACAACTACACATAAAGCGGATAGACAATAACCAGCTCTGACTTACTGGAGTCTGTGTTGTGATCTTGTGGCATCCTTACTACTGGGGCAAGTCCTAATTAAGGCCTAAGCCTCTGGGTTACTCAGAGGTTTTCCCATTTCTTTCTCTTCACAAATTCAGTAAATATATTATTGAATCACATTATCTGTTTTTGCTTCGGTCCCATTACTCACAGAGAACAATCTGTAATGATAGTCTATCATCAACGTGGTGGGTCGCGTTGCACCATTGATTATAATCCTCCAAACAGCTTTTATGTTTATGAGAAATCACCCTAAGAGGGGTCTGCATCGTATTTCCCCTATCTGCTTCATGCAATTATATATTTTGGTCCGATTGCAGATTAAAATTTACTATTGATCAAGGTGTGCTGCCCACACAGACAGACCTGCATGGCTGTCTCCTTAGCTTTCTATTGTCTGTAGTGGGACAAACAATACGGCAGAGTTGAAAATCCATCAGAGTTGACAGGTCCATTACACACCAACATCAAACTGCTTTTGGTGGTCTGAACCCTTTTGTCCACCGTGTCCCACTTGAGGTATTACAAGCCACTTGAAATATTACAGAGAACAATTTGTCTGTAGCAAACAGAGCACTTTAAATTCCTGATTTTGGTTTTGCTTGTGTGGGATATTAAATGATCGCAGGCGACAAGAAATAATAATGACTGCTATGGATTAAAAGTTTAAAAAAATGATGTATTCTGTTCGTAATAATGAGTGGTATTAAGAACCCTTCATTACATATACTGTAAAAATTAAAGTGCTAAATTTGAATTTACAATGAGGAATACCCAGGGCATTCATTATGAGAGACTGTTTGTTATTGTTGCATAAGGTAGAGAGGCACTAAATCAGCTCCCACAGGACCACTGCTTCACCAGGTTGCACACTGCTCCGCTCACCCTTTGATATGTCTGGCTATAAATTCTGAGTGCCGCTCATCTGCTCGTGGTGAGACAGTCTGCTTAAATACAGGACTGGACATTTAAATGATTTCACTTGTGACAGGCCTGCTGTGACAGAATAACAGATTCGGCTGAACAAATAGGCCGTGGAGGCTGCCGGGGTCCCAGGAGTCAGACCCGTGCCCTCGGGCTCTGTTTTGTAAAAGGACTTGTTTCAGTATGGCAGCACTTCTGGAAACATATTGGTCCTTGTTACATTGAATGAAATGCTAATTCTCACAGACTGTCTGGATTGTGGGTCTTTGTGCAACGTGTGTGACCACACACACGTTGCACATGTGCATAGGAATAGAATTTACCCCTGAAAATCACAACCACACATTAAAGAATTAAAAAAACAATCATTTAAAACAACATACAATTAAACATGTTTTGACATTGAGTATGCCTCTTTAGTAACATTTAATGCGATAAATAATTAAGATCGCTTTGAACTCTAAATTCATTCATTCACATCGTGCTGGCCTTGGATTAAAAATACTTGTGCCTTATTTTAAAAGTGCGAGTGGTGCTGCTTGTCCTTTGACAGCCTGCATAGGTGGGAGTCCCTGAAGGCATTATAAGTTTATGATGGCATGATGAGGAGTAGGCCAGCCAGCATCTGCTTAAAAAAGCCAACCCAAGCTCTTTCTGAACTTACCTTTCTTTGTGTGGGGAATTGGACAAAAGCCATAGTTCCCTCTGGTCTGTCAAAGCTATTCTATAATCAACCAACCGTGGCCCTCCCCTTAAAGAATAGGAAGACATTATTCAGCTTCCTCCTTCTGATCTTGGGGCCACAACAAACCATGTAAGCCATGGCTGACTGGTTAAAGCAAAAAAAAAAAAGAAGAAAAAAAAGAGGAACACAATGTCCTCCTGTCAGCGGCTGCAGATACAGAGGCCTATGAGCCAGGCACCACGTGACTCTTCGACCACCGCCTCAACCATGGTGGCCACACCACTGAGCATTGCCACACAGAGAGAGGCCTTGAACCCAAACGTTCTAAGTCTTCTACAAGGTCAGATGTCAAAAAGAGGAAAGTCTGGTTATTTCAAACTGCGACTACAAGAGAAAGATGTTTCTTAATCAAAGCTGTTACCACATATTTAAGAGTCTGGCGAATGAACTGAACGTGTTAACGCCATCCGCACACTGAGTAATAAGAAGTATTCAACCATTCTTCCTGTCAGAAGAATTTGCATCGCGAGAAGCCTGAAAAGCTAAAATGAAGAGCTTATTTTTTTTTTTTTACGTGCGATCGGCAGATTGAAGCTACCACAACACTAGGAGCTGTGCTTGAGCTCATTTCCACGACTGAATGAAATGTAGAGACTTAACACTCACCCAGAACATTTACTGGCTGGATGGTCTCAGTTTGCCAAACTGCATAAGGGGATTTAAAATTAAAGAGGAGGCAAAATCTCAACGCTGCTATCCTCGTGGGGGACTGTCATATTGGGTGGAAAAAAAGAGAGAATGGATGTGAATTTTGTAATTTTTTTCACTTAGCAGTAGATAATCCAGTACAGGCACATTAGAAAGACCGCACATGAAAAACATTTTCCCTTCAATAGGACAAGTGTTTTTCATGCAGCAAAGTATTTCAATTGACAACCAGATAAAAATACAACTAAGTGCAAGCAGAGTTTTTTTTTGTAACATTGCAATCCCTGTGAGATAACATGTAGGCTATTGTACCAAACCAAATCCCAGTTTTTGTCGTGCCTACAAGCTTGACTGAAGCCACTTCAAAAACTGTTATTATTTCACTGAGCAACGTTGATTTTATAAGTGTACTGCCAATGATCATGGAGAGAGGCGCTGAATGTTAAATAGGTAAAGAGCCCTGTGGCACAGGCATTGCCCCCCTGTTACCACTTAGCCCTATTTGGCTGGCCTCACTCACACTCATAATTAAGACCCCCTACTGTGAATATAAATGGCCCCTCAATCAATAGTGATAGAGAGAAATAAAGAGACAGAGACATGAAGACCATGGGCATATCTCAGGGGCAAACATGATAGCATTATGAAAGGAGCAGCTTGAAAGCGGCTTTTACTCTGACAAGGGAGCTAACGTTGTAATTGTCCCTCGGGGGACCAGAAGCTCTTGTTATTAGAAAACAATTTCTCCCTCTAGGCCACTTCTTCTTCAGCCTGAGGGCACCACTGATTCCACGTTTCACTCCTCTGTCCTGTTATCCAGTTACAGTCTCATGTACAATGAATAAAAGATGCTTAGAAAGTTAGAAAGTTGTGATTCTCAGTTATAATGAAAAATTAAATACAGATTTCTTATATTTCGCAAGGCGGGTAAGTAGAAATAAATGGGTCAGGATCTGAGAAAATGCTCCTTTGTACTGTGTATGAACCCTAGTTACAGTGCCAGACTAAAACAGTGATTATATAGTCGCATTTCAGGATAAGGACTACAGTCTGATGTGTGCTTAACAGCCTTGTTGAGGAATGAGTGAATTTGCACTGCTGTCATTGTTGCTCTGTTTCTGGCTTCCTTTGTTCTGGTTGCACCTTTATGTAATTTATACTGTCTTGTGCTAAACATATATCATTTCAAATATTTACCTCATTCCCTGGCTAATTTCAAAGGTTTATTTCCTGAAATGAATCCCCTTTGTCAAATCCATTGATCCCTGCAAATCTAGAGCAACATTACTGTTTGTATAATAAATTGACCTGTAATGTAGATTAAGTTAAGGGGGAGAAAAGAATGAAGAAAAAAAAAAAAAGAAGTGAAAAATGCCCATTAACATTTTGCCTTGTGAGTTTGTGTGGTTAATTTAAAACATTTAAGGCTGGAAATGAGCTTCTCCATCAAATGTCCCACTTCCATTTACATTTCTTGCATACAAGTCAATTTGTGGCTGCCCCACACCATAAATCATTGCCACCGGAATGCTGTGTCGGTACCTCTAGACATTACCCTGGCGCATGGTACTTAAAAAAAGCAATTTAGAACTCCATTTGCTCAAAAAACAGTGTGCTTTCAGCAGACTCACACTTCTCCCAGCAAAATGAAGATTAAACAGCATTGCCTAAAAGAGTTTTATTGTATATGAATGTCTTGCAATTGTTCTAGTTGTGTTTTTTTTCTTTTCTTTTTTTTTAATTCTTTGTGTGATGTATAGAAAAGGGTTGCATAAACAGGTTACAATAAATGTGTCATTTCTGCAATTGAAGGCGTCTTTTTAATAATGAGCGTGTTTTTTTTAGGGCTACATCTAATGATTATTTTCATTGCTGATTAATCTGGTGATTATTGTATCAATTTATCATTTTGTTGAAAATAGTTGCCTGTGAAAAAGTCTTGTCATGTCAAATGTAAAATGTCTTATTTTGTTGACCAACAGACCAAAGATATTCATATAACTGTCATATAAAGAAGATAAAAAAAAGTCCTTACATTTTAAAATCTGTACTTCCTCTAAAAATGAAATAACAGTTATCAAGTTACCAATTATCCAAATATGTACAAAGTAGTTTTTTTGTCTATTAATAAACCTGTCTCAACTCTAAAGGTATTTATGCAGTAGGAAAAAACTGTTATATTTGTACAGGATTACAGTATTGCTTTTCTATTTTTTTTTTGGTAGCTCTTTCATCCTGTGTTTTATTGACCTCCCCCCTCACTCTAGCACTGAAGCACCCTGGCAGAAAGAAAGTAGAAATAAACCCACAGGTCTGTTTACTGTGCTTCCATTCACCATCAATAATGGGCTGATAAAAGAGATGCTATCTGACCAACCAGAAAGCAGTGGTCAGTAAAATAGGTACAATATTGTGTCACGTATCAGGAAATAATTGATGACCCCCTTCACAGGGATCTCAAACGGGGCATTGGGAAATCATTTTCAATCTATGGCTTAGCAGATGAAACAAATGCTCCCGGCTTGCTTTGTCAATTCTCACTCCTTAGGGTCAAACAAACAGCTTTTCCAGGGCCAGCTCAAAGGCTAGTGTACAGGCAGCCAAGCTTAAAATGTCCCTTGTCCTCCACAAAATGATACAACGGAGCATTTCATATACCAACAGTTTGTTATTTGTCATTGACAAAGTTATAATAAGAGGGGCCTTCATATTCATTGACCAGGTGACCCTTACATTCCCAAAGCCTCCAGCTCCGCCCGCACAGGCTCCCTGGTCCATGTCTCCACTGTGCTCTCATTAATGTCCTGGCCAACTGTTTATTAAGACACAAAGGAGGAAGGACAGAAAAAAGAAAAACAAGAGGCCAAATACAAACAGAGCAGACTTCCAGTTAAAAAAAGACACAAAATCATACGCTTGCATGCACAAATGCACATGTGCACAATGTGCATATGCACACATTTTGCTTATTACTTGCAAGCATACATGTATGTAAAGGTGAATTATTAATTAGTTAATTTCAGATTAGTCAACAGATTATTGATCAGCAGCTACTTTGATAACAGGTTAATCATTAAAATAATTTTAAGCAAAAATGTGAGATATTTACTGTCTACGGCTTCAGTTTATGTTACAGATATGAGTGTAATTTTCATCCTCTGCAATAATAAACTGAATATCTTTGAGGTTTGGGCTGCTGGTCGGACAATTTAATTGCATATTTTTTCAAACCGACTGATTAATTGAATAAAAAACATAGATTAATCGATATTACAGTTAGTTGCAGCTCTACATGTGTCCTGACAAATGTATGTTAAAAAAAGCAGTTTAAACACTGACAGCACTCTGGTAAGGCCAATTGGTATTTTTATGGTGTGTTTTTGTTTCCTAGCATGAGTCTGGTTGTTGTCTACTCAGCAACTCCTTGACTGATTAGTTTAGCTTGAGTGCTACCAGGGGCCAAGCAACAATGGAAGCTATGGAGAGAATATTCACACAGCTCCCACAAAGCATGCAGCCACAGTGATGCTCTACTGCTGTGCCAATAGCTAATGAATCAATAAATTAAAATATTTACAATTATTTGTTGATGGAGGTTGCTGTAATTATTTGTTGATGGAGTGTGTCTAAAAGCACAAATCAAAAATGATGTTTTAAATTAATCTAAATAGATGCAGAGTTGACACGTTGTTCCATTTTATTTTTACATCGTTATCAATGCAAAATTTATGTCCGCCTTGATTGATTGACATTGAATTTGTGTGACAGGGAGGGAGTCATCAAATGTTACTTCAAGAACAAGTGACAATAGAAAGGGACGACAAATATAATCCGTCCAAAACAGCAACAATAGGCTGTTAACTGGGAACTCAACACATTCAGTCCTGGTGCACTTCCCCTGTTTCTAATTACAAGCCAAGAAAATACCTCTGACAAACTTTTTCAAACATCCTGCTGTGGTGCAGAATTCCTCCTCCACTGCACAGAGAACTCTTTCCATTTCTCCAGCTGGCTTGTCGCTGGCCGTGGGGTGGAATCGACCGGCCACGCGCATGGGAGCCCCACATCTTACACACTTCTGTGTCCACAGGCCTCCTGCTCGCCTCTGTGAAACCAACAGTTTATTCTCTACCAGCAGGGCTAGGAGCATGCTCTGGAGGGGGCGCATTGTACGGCATTACCAAGACAATGGGGCCATATGGGGAACAGAAGGATCTCCCGCTCGCCTTTTCATCGCACAACAAACGGTGTAGCACATTATGCGTGGCAGCGGTCACTTTAGGGTTACAGTTTTTTGCATAACAACTGATGAAAAAGGGAAAGTCATTTTATCCCCATTTGAAGCTATTATTGGCACGACGTAAGGGGGTGAGATTTATGGGTTTTGAACAATACCCTTCTTGGTCAACATACTGGCGAGGGCTCCGGGAGAGATAATGGTACCACATCATGTTCATCAAATCAACATCATGTCAAAGGCGGCTGCTCTGTTGATTTGTGTAGGTTGACTCCTGGGCCACATGATGTCTGATTATTCTTTTCTTTCTACTTCTTTAAATGCATATTTGACATACAATAGATACCTAAAATAATAATCCCGAGTAACAAAACACACGTATGTGTCGATTTATCTAGTTGACAAATCCAAGAGACACAAGTGTGAGCATATGCACACACAAACGAGACGGCCGTGACGTCACGTGCGGGGCGCTGCAAAATGATGCAATTGTAAATGTCTGAACATCTTGTGTGTTGATTGGAGCATCGCAGATCTTGTGATGGTAGACTGCAGATCCAATCCATTCCCGGTGTATGGCATCTTCACACACAGTCAGCAAAGCAGGAAAAATCATATGGTGAAGTGTTGCTTGATCTACGACAAGTGCATCAATGCCAAGAGACTTGTTTTTTTTTTTTCTGAGAGGATGCTTTAAATATCCTCTTCAGTGAGCGGCTGGATTCTCCTGAGACTGAGTGAAAACTTTAATGAATCCAGCTGAAGATGTTTAGTCATTTTCATTTATTCCAAACAGTAACATGTGCTTGTCTTTTGGTTTTTAATTCAAAAGCTTCAAAAAAAAAAAATGCTCTTGAAATTATTATTGGTACCTATGATGTCAATAATTATTGGCCTATCTGCCTGTAATGAATTGACTATCCTCATAATCTAGCTCATAATGGATTTAGGACACCAAAGGGTCCTCTAAAGAAGATGAGAGCCTATTGATCCACAAGATAAATGCTCTTTAGGATGTTAATAGTCTAATTTGCTTTAATGATTTCTCCTAGCACTTCCCCAGTCAAGGACAGGATAATATACACTTAAAAAGGCATTCCAAGCAGAAGCACAGCAACTAGACGCTTCCTGCATAAAAATGTAGGGCATTTCAGTCGAATGTTTGAAATTGATGATCAACCCCGCCATTAGTTTGTCTTTATTTGCTTCCTTCCAAGGTAATTATCATGGATTAATGCTTTTCTGGAGTGTCATGCGAAATAACATTAGCAGTATCCATTTCCAGAATAACCTGCCCAGGTCTAATAAGCAGGACAATAATGCTTCTAGGTTTTTCTTTGATGCGGCACTAAAGCGCACATTGAACACATGGTCTGTGGGATGGATGGTTGATGCATTATTTAATTAATTAGCTGTCAATTATCAAACACAAATTATCCTAAGATGTTAGTGACATGCATTGTGGCTGTTAATTATTTGTGAGTGGATCACACATTTCTTTTTTTTTTTTCTAATTCTAAATGTTGAATCATGTGAATGTGTTTCTGTTAGTAAGTCTTTGCTCTTTGCTGTTAGTGACGTTTCAGGATTTTTAGCCCACCACCACCACCAGAGCAAATTTTAATCTCAGACAAAGGCAGTGTGGTATGACACACAGGAGACAAGATGAGCTATTGCTTTAGCAGTTTCAGGCATAAATGACATTGACTTCTGGGAGATGGAACTCTTTAACATGCTCTGCACCAACTGAGTCACATCTGCCGTTGACAAACAGCTAAGGAGTAACCTGAGTCTATGTTCTCTTTACTGGCAATTTTTACATTTTATCATTGAAGTCAATGAGCCAATCTGCAATTTACGCCGTGGAGAGCGGGATGAGTGTATTCAGAACCCGGTCACACACCCAATCTCCTACTAAAGAGCAGCGATAATGTAATAATGCCTCACTGATGTGCCAGGCAGTAATGGTGCTGAACAGCTCCCATTCATCCAACACTACCTGATCATTGCTTTAACGGAATAATACATTACGGCTGGAAATAGCTGTAAACCTCCAACTTTATCTTGGGAATGTGCACTCCTTTTTACCTCAGGAAACGTTCCTGTCCCTCGGTAATAAAAGGCAGAGCTATCAGGATGAAATGAAAAAGAGATTGAAACCCCTCTGTCTCTGACAGGCAATGCAGAGATACAGAGTGTGGTCTCCTTATTTTGTAGCCCACAGGCTGTTTGTATTATTATGAAAATAGGTATTATGATCTTATGCTTCCTCCCTGAAGAAAATGAAACACTGGAGATGTCCGCTTTTTTTATTTATTTTTTTTAACTTATGACTGTAAAGTAGGTCTGATTGACCGTTACTTCCCTCTGTTTCTTAGCCCTGTCAATTCCTCCTTCCTTGACAAATGACACTTAGCCGTCTGTCAATAATGGACCACGTAAATGTGCTTAAATGGGCCAGGGCACACCAATGTTATGGCTCTTCATCCTATTTAAATTACTTTCTGCCTTACATAATTACAGAAACCTGCTATAAGAGGGTGGTTCAAGCACAGAGGCATTGTAATGTATAGAGGTGAAGGCGGAGATGCATACAGTAGAGGGCCGTGTTACTTAAGCATATAGAAACATAAATGACACCCTGAACAAAGCCTTGTGATAATTGAGAAAAGACAGAGGCGCAAGAAGGTGACATCAGCCATTAACCTTATATCAGGCCATTTTGTAAATCAATGTCACTCACATTTAATAACAAGTGTAATCAAAGGAATTATGCAAATTTAATTTGATGCCTCTTGCATTATGCAAATCTCAGACAAATATAATGAATCCTGACACCTGACCAGTGCAGTATACAGCATGGGTGGTTCTCATTGTTAAGGACTGACTGCTGACAGTTTTTGGGGGGAAAAGACTGAGGTGAAAAGGGGGGTAAAAATGCACTGGAGATCATCAAATATATCGCTGCCCCTGACAATAATTAGTCACTGTTGTGTGTTTCTGTTCTGTGTTTGGCATTTGGCTGCTATAATAAAGACATTTAGATTGCTATGATTCCATATTCAAGCTACACTGGATGTTATTAAAAGGTCTTTGTGTAAATGTGTCTAGCGATTCAGATTATGTTTCTGTAATAGATTGAACACAAGAACGAAAAACAAACGACAAATGTCTGCCGCAGAAGCAATTTTCTGTGTATTGTATTAGTGACCAACATGTCTGCATGACCCACCGACTCTGACAACAACCCCACAGACACACCGTTACAAGTGGTTCATAATAACAAGGGGACTCCTCGCATCGGATGCAGTCAGCTGGTTCACTACAACCAAATGTTACGGCGTAAAACAGCATGTCATGCTGCCATTTGACATGGTGAAATAAGATTAGATGAGATCCATTTCAAAGTGCAGAGGCTGGCCTATTCCAGCATACAATCTGCAATATACAAATACCAAGCAAGAGGAGGCGTACTGATGCATGAACGTTGACACACTTGCAGAATAATCCTGCTGTCAGCCTTTTGAAGGAGTGCTGTCACACTTTTGATGTCTCCCCTGTCAATTGGAAATCAGAATTGTATATTACAATATTTATACAGTTAGTTACTGCACTGCTTTAATTCATTCCTTCTGTTTAGACAGGCACTGATGTTCAGTCTCAGTTTATCTGAGATCCTTGACAAAATAATCTAAATCTAAAATTCATGAAATAAATATTTATGAACAGAAGAATAGATCTACATTACGATTAATCTATATTTTGGATCATTAAACTGATCTAGAGTAAGATCAACAATAGAGCTGACATGATTAGTTGATTTATCGATTAGCTGATCAACAGAAAAAATGATTTCTGATAATCAACTGATCATTGACAAATGCCAAAAATTCTCTGGCTACAGCTTCTCAAATGTGAATATTTTTTGACAAACTGAATAGCTTTGCTGTTTTGAATGAGTCATTTTAATAGTTAAGCTTAATATATAAACAGCTGAGTATTCAATAGTGGAAACAGTCATTAGTCACAACCGTAATTCATAAATCATTACCATTATAGATAAGCTAAAGCACTAATTATGGTTTATTTTCCTCTACTAAAGAGCATTTTTACACTGTCAGTTGTTTCTCTCAGAGGCTATGCAGCAGGATTTGTGTGCCTCAGATGGTGTGTGTTACCAAGTCCTTTAGTGTGCACCACTCTAGGAGTAAAATGAGCTTCGATCTGTCCCAGAAGTAGCCCATCAAGAGGTGGGGAGGTTAGTTGGTCGTCACGGCCATCTAGACCCTGGCCTGTGAAAGCCTGCCAGAATCAATGCTAATTATGCTGCCATCTGCGAGGTGCCTGTGCTAGGTTGACACCTGTTCACTTCCAAGTGACGCACAGAAACTTCAATCAAGCCGGGAAACAAGACGCTAACACTGCTGAAGAAGGAAATAATTGGTAAAAGTATTGACAGCGACGATGGCTGGTGGATAACAGCTGTGGAAGATATAGTTGTCATATGTGAAGCTGGATGAAACCTTGGTGTAAAAACATCAAGTCGTACATTGATAGCTCAAACTGAAGGTGGTCGAGAACGTCTTATCACAGTTTCTGAGATGCTATATACAGTACATCCCCGCTGAAAATGTCTAATTGACCCTTCCACTCTGTCAGCACAGTCGTTTCTCTCCTGGAATCCCAACTCAGCCTATGTGTGTGATAAATGTCCCTAGGCTATAGAAACACTGTCCCTTTCCAGATAATTTATCATGCAAAGACAATCAGTCAGAGGACTTGATTAATATTTTCTGGGGGATCTTTTCAACTTTGGAGGCTGATCTAGCCAGCCACATTAGGCAGAGTGTTTGCAAGAGGAAACCAATAAACTAGGTTTGGCTGTTTGCTCACTGAGACCGGGGACCTGTCAATTCTTTGCCCCTTGAAAGAGATCTGCCATTAAGGTGACATGAGAAACAAATGAGGCCAATTTCTCCTCCAATGTCCCATCTGATATGTCAATAAAAGGCCTAGCAGCCGCAGGATGCTCTGAGATGGATTTTTCCTTGCAGCTAGACAATCAGTGGAATACATCTAACTTTCCTCCGATAGGTGAATCACTCAGACAAAACCAATGGACTAGCGTTAAGTAGCAACTGCAGATCTGGTTTCAGACAAATGTATGAATGAGATTTACTTCCGAGGTTTTTGTTTTCCATCTTACAAGATAAGCCAGGCAATGCATTTGAATTATATTTGTCTTATGCTGGGTATAAAACTAGAGCTTGACCAGACATTAACGTCTCCCTAACAGCGAGGTGGTTTCATCTGTTACGGGAATTTTAAAGAAAAACCCTTAAATAAGTAGGACCGGATTCGAAGTATCAAAGTTTAAGTTGAATTTATTGTTCTTGTACAAGAGGAGCGTTTCACAGTGCAACACACTAAAGGGGTTACAGAGAAAATGGCTCACTGAGGAGCTCTCACAGTTGGTTCTTATACAATTTCCTAAAAATGGGCTGTCTCAACCCCTGTTTGTGAACAGACAATTTGCAAATCCTGAAATCCCTCTATTTATATATTAACCTGAACTTTACCTTACCCTGCCAGTCTCAGTAAAACATCAATAAAGGGAAGTGCCTTCAAGACATGTAATAAAGAGGAACAAACATCGTATAAAGTAAGACATCTAAATAGCTGTGTAATCCTAATTTTTATAACATCATCCCTGCAGGAATTTTTGTTCAGTCATATCTCACATTACGCTGGTGCTCTCTTTCTCTCTCTCTCTCTCTCTCTATATATATATATATATACAAATATATATATAAATATATATAAGAGGTTGATAAAATGGTTGATAAAATAAAAAAATACATTTCTATCAAGCAGAGACAGTTTCTGTTCATGTCACATGGTAGGTGGATTTACACAGCTGACTGATATTAGAAGTTAAATTTCAATAGCAATCAGAGTAGAAAAAAAAAAAAAACGCTTTATTAAGTCGGCCAGCTGTCAACTGTACAGATCCGGATTTCTGTCTCTTTTATTGTGCATGAAAGAGTCTGGTTAGGACAGAAACAGAAAATGTTAACCTCAACAGGAAACAAAATGACTACACTGCTAATATATCTTTCTAAAATAGCTCGCACATTAGCAGTGTAAATGGTGGTGCAGACCGGGCTTTTACCCAGCCTCAGACCAGGACTGACAAACCAGAAATTAGAATAGATCACAATTAGAAACAACATTACATACCCACGTGTGATTGCGATACTTATATGTAGAATTATAGCCTCATCTGCTGAGCCACAGCATCGACAGGCATTCATTAAGTATGCAGCTCATAAAGTCAAATGTTTTTCAATAAATATCATGGGAATGAGGCTCGAGATACTCCACATTCAGAGACTTACAATGGCAGCATATGTTGAGGTGGATTGAGTCCTCAGGCTCCAATCTGGCTCTCTCTCCCTCGGACTTAGAAGATAAATTATGTGGGCTATTTTTCCATTATGTTAATCAAAACACTCGCCATATGCATTACTATTATTAGATTGGTAACAGAAGACATCCTGTTTTCAATGTGAAATTGTGAGACTGAGCCTTAATTGATCACAAACACAGTTTTAGGATAGTCAAAGATAATTCAACAGCTGGCCGTGTTTATATCTCTTGTTAACACGTTATATATGTTTTATGGGGTGTCAATGGATGTTGTTTCATATCACAGCAGCAGCCTATTTACAAGGATGCTTCAGTGTGTAATGAGAAGCATAAATGACAAATAAGGTAATCTAACTTTGATTTTTGAAATCACAATAAACACGGTATCCATTCCACTTGCTTTTTCCAGAGCCGTTTATGTGCCATTGTTGTAAGTGGAGGATGTGGTTTATGTGACTTTAAGTAAAACAAACAAAACAAGTGCTGCGGTTCTGGCACTTAAAATCGTCTGAGAATGTGCGCTGGCCCACCTGAGTTACGCTAATTGTTTTCAAGATACACATAAGGTCTCCGGCACTATCTTAAATTCCAAGGTTGCACTTACAGCCTGCTGGACGTCCTTGACTGGAGCCAGACGTGGGTCTAGAGAGGGCCGTTTGGCCAACAATGTCATTGTTATGGCCTTTGTCATCTCAATTAGCAGGCGGGTGCTAAAACACAGAGCTCTAAATGGTGGCATCAGTGTTAACCTGGGACACAACACACTCCCCATAAACCCCAGCACTTATGCCTACTGCTGACAATGCTGTTTGTCTCTCATTACCTACCGGCAGCAAAACGGGGGCCCAGAGGTTACGCTAATGACCCACTCTCTCACAAAGTTACTGCAACTACTGTTGTCGTCACAGATGGATGTATGAAATGAAACAAATAAGTTATGCAAGCCTGGCCGCTCAGCTATATCTGTCAGCAGCTTGAACGCTATTTGAGCTAGGTGGTACAGTGAGCCTGTGTAAAAGACGGAAAGTCAGTTTATCATTAAGAGTGTGTTTCCGCTGTCAGAAACAGTGGCTGATTAAATTAGGCCCATTTTAAGGTCAATGTATTTCTTTAATCAGTTGTCCCTTTTGATCATCCCCAGGAACAGTGCTCCCCAAACTCAGTCCTTGGTAATTGGTCCTCCTTACTGGCTTACTGTCTGCACTCATATGCTCATGGTTTAATGTTTCCAGCATTTTTTCGGCACAGGCAGAGCACATAATGCTGTGCATGTTTAACAGTCATTTCCATAAGTAAGTGCAATTTCTGTACAGTTTGTTCCTGTGTAATGAAGTGAAATCTTGTTTGTATTCCCCCTATTTCACAAGGAAACCCACTCAAGCAGCTACACGGGAATTAAAGCGGCTAAAAATTAAAAAAGAAAACGGCGCTATCTTTAACTGAATGTCACATTATTAGGAAATAAAATCAATGACTTGCATGCTAAGTAGTTCTGTTTTTGTTATTTCTGATTTTATATTCGGCGAGAGCTTTTTCCCCCTCATTGTTATTGTCTGAGTCCATAAGTGACCTTAACAAGAAAAAATGCAAATGATGTGCGAGAGAAAATGGCTAACATTTATTTATCCTCGCTGTTCTCTTGTCTTGTTGGTGTCATTAGAACAGTTCGCTGCATCCCATTCTCTCCCATTATCTCTGCTATCAACGCAGCACAGCAAGATTCCAGCAGGGCTATAAATACTTCCCCTGGACCACATACGGCTAGCACATCATCTCCCAGACACAGCTTAATGATGGAAAAAAAAAATCTAATGTCTTTTTGCCCCCTTTCTTCCTCACATTCTCACAAAACCATGAAAAAAAGTCAGCCAGCTTGCAGAAGTTACACATACATTTAGCTGGGAAAATACATTTGCACCTAAGTATCAGCGACGTCTTAGAAGGTGTGAGAGGAAATGATAGATGTCTGTCTGATCATCCACTGGCACAGGTTTTTGTTGATTGCACCAGGGTCACTGACGCTGGCGCCACAATTCCATTAGAGCGAGAATGCAAAAAGGGACACTTTATCTGAATTCATTATAAATGGATCTATATCTTATGTTTAGGGCCAAGGACACGATTTGTATCACAATGCAAATATCTATCATTAAATGTTGACAGTTCATTTTTCCTGGCAAAGAAAGAAAAATGTTTTCTGTGCAGCACTCTTTCTGTGCTGTTCTCTCCCTGATAAAGCACCACCAAAGTAGTTGGAGCCGATTTGTTGTCCAAATTGAATGGTTTGTCATAATTTCATAAGGGGAAAGTATCCGGCTTCATGATTTGCATGTATTGTAACATTACAGGTAAATAGTATGATAAATATCCCGAAATATAACCAGTAACCTGAATATACGGCACACCATACTGCTTATATGCATTTTATAATATTGGAAAAACAATATCTGGTTTTTATTCCAATAACCAGTTGTGAAATTAATAAATTGCAAATTCAATGTGTAACAAAGACAGAGCGGTGTAACAGCGGTGAAACTCTTGAATTTTGCCTTCCACACTAAACTGGCAGAAGTAAAATTGCTGCCTGCTACTTGCGTATTCCTATCAAATGAACAGTAACCCTGTCCAACCTCTCCTTCATGCAAACTGACACATCATCATTTTTGTGCGCTCGCAAACTTGTAGGCACTTTGTCCGATGCAGGGAGTTGAATTGCTGAGCACATGGCTGGGCATGTCAGTCAAAGAGCAAAAGGAGCATCCCGTTGTGTCGCTATCTAAATAATGGCTATAAAGCGTAGCTAACGGTGTCCTCTGAAACGTGCTCAGGTGGAAAGAACTAGACAAACAGAGACAGCCACCACAGTGCTCCCTGACACAGAGGACAAAGTGAGGGCCTCATTTCCTCCCTCTAATCAGTGTTTACATCCACCCCAGTGCCAATGGCTGGTGACTGAGCAAGACGTGTATCAATCACCAAAGGCAACCTAGCTGGAGAGGACGCACTGATACACAAACTCACAACGCACACCCCGACACAAACAGACACGCACTAGCCTGGCAATGGGAGGGGAAAGCAACACGCTCTCATCTTAACCTCTTCCTCTTCTGTTGTGTCCTCTCTCTCTCTCTCTCGCTCTCTCTTTCTCTAATGGGTGCAGAGAAATTACAGCTAATTAAGGATGTAAATGGTGGCGGAGAGTGACTTCTAATTCTGCATTAAATTGTCTCTTACCTCAGCAGAAAAATTTATCAGAGGAGGCAATGTCAACTTTTACTGGGGTGGGTTATTTGCATTTCTGCATGCATTAATTCTGGGATGTGCAGCGCCTACAGAGCCAAACGGAGGGTAAGAACTGCATCCCAGCAACCGGTAGGCTTCAGGGTGGATGTTACTGCTCTTCTCTAAATGATTGCTGTACAAGACGCAGTAGGAAGCATAGCAGGCAAAGGAAATGACACATGTGCCAAGTCTGTAAACTGCTGTCACTTACTTCACTCCACAGATGTTTACAAGGTCAAAGCATGGCCGTTAAAGACTGAATATATACAGGAAACACAGCTCGGCGTGAGGAGCAGACCTGCAGGTTAGGTGATGTGGCTGAGCGCATTAATTATCTTTGCGGCCATTCTTGAGGTGAAAGCAGCAGATTTGAGGCGCGGCCAACAGAAGCGGTCTACACGGACCGCAAAGTCAGAGGGCACGCCAGCAAACATGTGGTAGGTGCCAAGCTGCAGGGTCTGAAAGCTGGGCACCAGGGACGAGAATGATTAGAGATTTATTGCAGCTTTTCTGCAAAGTCATGCAGTCGGCCATATGTATCAATGACACAGAGGATCTACACTGCTGTTCAAAAGCTCGAGTCAGACAGAGGGCTGAGAGGACTTTATTGTTGAATGATCTCTCATGCTTTTAAGTTGCTCTTTACAAACGGACGTTATTTTGTATGAAGCGTTTGCAAGGTACAAAATGCTGTGCAATGGTCCACTGGTTTACGATTTAAAAGGCAGAAAGCATTGAAGATACTTCCGAGCTGCAAAATCTGTGCAGATTTAAGTATGAACAGATTCCTGTTTTAGTGTCAAGTGCACAATAATGCCTCTAACAAGTCGGAGTTAAAGTGTGTGTCCTTAGCAAAGCTATTCCTCCAACTTCCAAATAAATAAAGGTTAGACTGGTCTAGCACTATTGGACGTGTACACTCTAAACCTATTCAATCTAACCGCTGAGTAGACTGTAGATGGTCCAAAGAAAAACAGAAGTACAAAAGTATTCACCTCTGTCTTGCTGAGGGATGTGGACGTGGACTAATTTAATTTTTCTTTTGGGTCCAAAACTATTTCAAAAAACATTATTTGTTTAAATAAATAACACATCTGATGTCTGATTATACAGTTTTTATCATTATCTTTACATGTTAAAACATCCATTATTGGAGGATTGAAGATGACTATAACAGATGATTTAAAACTTTTTATGACATACTGCATACATGCAACAATACTTAAATTCTGACAGATAGATAAAATGCTCCTTGGCTACGACCTCACACAGGCTCATAGATTGTGTTTGCTTGGCCATTGATTGACCCCCAAGTGAAGGACCTCATCATTCTCTCAGCTGTTCCTACGTTTCATCCAGCTCAATCCATTTACATTTAAGCACAGCTCTGCTCGGCCTAATTAGTTCCATGGCTCCATTAGTCTACATTGTGGTCAATCCATTCATCACTTTGCATGTTAGTTAAAAGCCCATTTCTCTGATCCTGTCACTGTTCTCTGCCTATTACTGTTCTTTTTTTTTCTAGAGAGGCGAGAAAGGGGGGATTATGGGTAACTAATTACGAAGAAGATGACATCGCGATAGGCCTTAAAAGCGACTTGTGGATACAAAAAAATTCACGTCTGATAAACTGGTTATTTTATTTAATTTCCACATGACTGGACTGAAACGGAATATGTATTTCGTCTGATGAAGAAAGTGTTTAGATGAAACATGTGAAAAAAGGAGGCTCCGTATATATTTAACAGAGGGCGAAAATAAAATAAAGAGGAGAATAAAAAGCGACAGAGAGGGAGAGAGAGTAGGAACGACAGAGAGAAAGAGAGGTGGTAATGATCCCTGCATTGAGAGACTTGGCTCACCCACTGGCATACTGGCTCATATGGTCCACTGGCTCCAAACTTGCTGAGGTCTAAAACTCGCATTACGCCTCAAAAAAAAGGCAGGCAACCAGGACCTCAACACACTGAAGCTAATTAATTCTCAGACATAATGAGACATTATCATGTTTGATGTACAGTTCACATACTCTCAGGGTGCTCTCTGCTATCAGGACACAAACAGTTTGTGAAAACTTGATCTGACGAAAAAGGGAAACAATCAGGCGGAGATGACAAGACTCATTTTAGTCGATAAAGTTGTCACGTCAAACAATGTAAACGTGACCTCAGCTCACGCGCAAGGATTTACAAATGAAGTGGCTACAAATTGAAGGTTTTTTTTTTCATTTACATCCCTTGTGTTCGAGTAGTTCTGCTGTTTCCTTGGTTGATTATATCACACTGAGTATTCACTTTACCATTGCCAGGTCACCACCACTTTCTGTCTACTATCTGCTTGAAGACAAGTGCAGCGAGGATGATTCTCAGGATGATTCAGTGTCTGGTACAGTCCCTGAAAGCGGAACTCATTTCCAGGCCAAGCTACCTCGGAGTCCCAGCAGAGAGACATGAAGCAATCTCGGGCCCGTGATGCCCTCCCACGGTACCCGCTGCCCTTTCACTCCCACATCCTTCGCTTTCTTCGGGAATCTATTTTCCCTCTCCCCCATGTAAGGTAACTCCATCTGAAATTTTTTTACATCTCCCCTCTCTCTCACTCTCTCACTGGTCTCCTCCTCCCATGATGGATGAGCTCCACACTCTGGGGTGTCTCAGCCTGTCCATCATGCCCCGCGATTAGGAATTAAAAATTGCAAACGTTTCACAATAGCCACCCCCATTTTTTTTCTCCAGCTCCCCCTTCCCCACGCTCCGCCACAACCCCGCCTCTTACCCAACCACACCTGCCACACCATCGCCATAACCAAAAGCCTCATCGCCACCATCAATGCCACATCCCCATGCAGCCTTACACACTATCCCCAACTCAGATGCACCAAACACCTACATTCATCTAAGTGGGGAAAAAAAACATAATTTATTTTGTACTTCCCAGATAATTTACTTTTTTTTCTTTCCTTTCTACAGGAATTCTCCATTTCCCTATAAAATGAAAATTCATCTAGAATTACATCTTATGTCATCATTATGTTTATTAAGCGTGGATGATGTATATGAACAGCGCTGGCTTGCCGCTGAGTGCTTAATGATGCATAAGATTAAGCCGAGGCTCTCAGCTGCGCTGTGACTCCCCTCTGGTACCCATACTGCCGAGGCATGCTGGGAGTACAAGCTCCAAACGGCCATCAGGTGAAAGGAACTAACATCTCTCTTTTTGTCTGTGTGTGAGTGAGACTGAATGTGCGTGTACACTTGTGTTTTGTGCACACCGCTGAACGAGAGTGTGTTTCTTCCTGCACACATGTGAGAGAGGAATGGTGCACTATCACCGTGCTTTATCGTATCTGTCCACCTATATTAGAAATAACTTGCTTTTGCCTTGCTCACTGTGCCACCATCATGCTGTTTTTCTCCCTTTTTCTCCTTCTCTGCCTCCTCTATCCATCCCTGGACCCCTTCTCACTGTGTCCTTTCTCCCTTCATTTCTCTTCTCCCCTTCCCTCTGCCACACCGCTGTTTTGCCGCAGCAGTCTATGACAAAAACATTATCCTTCTGCTGCTAAACAATCCAATAAACCTCTCCACAGGGAGGAAGTTAACCTCTTGTCTGTTCGACTGATGCCTTCCAGACCACGTGACGGCTGCCACAGTAAATTCAAATCATTAGTCTCCTTGCCCCCCATCAGAGAAAAAAACTTCTATTAGTAATGGAGACCTCGTAAGAGACCTTCCGCAGAGAGCACTGCCTTCCCAATTCCCAGTGGAGAAATCCCGCGCAAAAAACTAATTCTACTTTTAATAATCTGTCATCAAGACCAGAGGCAGTCATAAATTATGTGGGGAGCATGTGCGAGAGCGAGCCACAAGAGGGAAATCAGGGTAGAAAATCAAAGCCCAAGTTTGACAAACTTTCCTGAAGATAAATAATAACTTACAAACTGGATTAGTTGTTAAGTCACAGCCGAGCGCACAGTCAAGCCATTCCAATCAGCCAATGCAGATGAAGAATTTATAGGTAGAGCTCATCATTTGTTTTCCCACTCTCCTCCCTCTTTTTATATGCATCCCACCTTTTCTCATCCCTGTCTCCTTCAAGCTTATTATATTCACGGCCTGTTGTCACACCCTGGGCTGGTTTTTATCATTAACTCCTTGTGTGCCAAAACAAAGACTTGCACGTAAAGGCCTTTATAAGGTGAGAGATTATTTTGTTTGGGGGAAGGGCCTGAAGACATGAAACATGACAGAAGAAGGAATGCCTGGCTTGTGTTGGAAAGTAAATACAAGGGAACGCTGGAGTCCCCACACCGACTGCAACATTATGAGGCTTCCAGACCTTAATTGACCTCTAAAACAAAGGAAATCATCATGGGAGAGGTAAGGTGAGGGAGAAGAGACATGTTTGAAACATGACCGAGGCGCTTTGAGGGAGTGCGAGGGAAAAGGCTATCAGCCACAAGGATCTGCTCTTTGTTCCTGTGTCAATATCTCTGTAAACTATCGACATGCATCATAATCGCTCCCTTCTATCAAGTGCAGACTAAAGAACAATCTCCATTAGGTGACAGCGGCCCGGCAGGTTGATAAATGCTCCCTGACGAAAGGGAAGGAATTGCGTAAAATAAAGAGGCATGTTCCAACAAGTCTTGTCAAAATGGTATTGATTTAATCATCTGCAGAAATACACATTCTTGGTTAGTGTAGCGTGCAGCGGAGATGGCAGCAGCAGCAGAAGCTGGGATACGCTTTACAGTTGTTGACGCGGAGACGCTCTCCCTCATTGGCTTTGCAGGTGATGAAACACACGCTGAGCTGCGCTCTAATTTTTTATTTTTTTTTTTCCCCTCTCTCCCTCTTTCCCCTCTTCAATCAGATGTTATTCTAAGAAAGTGTCTGCAAATCTCCTTTTCTATTTTTATTTAGGAACAACAAATATAACTTAATGTGAGTGGGCGAGTCTATATGTAGTGCGCCTTTTGCAGGCCAGCCTTCTCATTGGGCTCTCAGCGGAGTGCAGAGGCGATAGATAACAATAGCCCTCCATCATCTAGACACGCCAATGGTATTCCAGTGGCTGGAGTGAGCTGGCCAGAGGTCTGGGAGTGTTTATTTAACATGTTGGAGAGTGTGTCTCACCTTGGGACAAATGGATCCCCCCCTCTCCTTCCTCCTTTGGCAGCCTCAGAGTAAACACCATGGCAGAAAACTGGAGGTCTCATTGCTCTGAAGTACAAGTTCATCAGGCAGGTGGGTAGGTTCATCATTGGAGTCTTACTGCAGGATGGAGCCCCTATAAAACATGGATTGTATCTATATAAATATATATTGCGCGGTACAACAAACTACACTTGTGACAGACTAAAACAAAAATCTAGCCTGATATTAAAATCAAAGCAGTGACAGTGGCAGCAGAAGTAGTTGTTTTTCTTACAATTGTAATCATTTAGAAGGTTAAAGAGGGTATTATTATCTCTGCACAGCCCATCTGAGCAGTGATGAGGTGAACACAAATAATGTGCGTCCCCTACAGAGGGAAGATGTGTGGCTGTGGCCGCTGGGGGTTGGAGACAATCCCACAGTGACCTGACCTTGACATGTCTGAGTGAAATGGTGGCGGAGGCTAATACCTCATCATATTGAGTTTGACTTTGAGCTCACTGTGGTTAGTACCATAAAACAAAGGATAACAGTGTGGACAAACAGTCATAAACCATAGACAATTAAAATACAGCATGTGCTTTGCCTATTTATTTTTTAGGAAATATAGAAAGACACTTTTATTCATCAAGTGATATTTTAACATTGAGAAAAAATGCATAAAAATATTCTAAAAACGACTCCTCCCATTTATGAATAACATGGCACAGAGGATGGGATATACACCTTCCTAAGCTAATAACAATTCTTATCTGACAATAAAAGCTCAAAGCCAATGGGATGGAATCATACATGACCGCCCCATAAAATGTCTACATTACAAAAAAAAAAAAAAATGAAATGTCCACTTGTCTGAAATCAGGACATAACTCATCATATCAAGCCAAGACTGAAGCTTGAGACATTATTCAGTCCAGGAGGACAAGTGGAGAGGTGAGGGAGACACCTCATGTGAGCACAGACCTTTATATATTACCTCCTGCTCCAAAGTAAGGACAAAGGGAATGAAGATGACTATACCCTGTCAGAGGAAAAAAAACGGATGAACCAGACAGACCTGACTGAACTGTTCACTCACCACAACGTGGGCCTCATACCACACACAAACATTTTTAGATATATTTTGGATCAATAACAGTGGAGTGTGTCCAACCATGCCTTATCTCTACACACAAAGTTATGTCTATATTCATTTTTGTGATAATTCAGGGAATCCTAAATAATATTCAGCCTGCAGCTCGCATGTTCCTACCTCAGTCATGATGCTTCCTAGCCTGTGAGCTAAAGGTTATCTTTTGGTTATTTTTTTCAGTGTATGGATAGTCGACTGAGTATACTTTATTACAAATTCAATACAGCTGTTAAATGAAATAAGAAAGGCAAGTTTTTTTTCGGCATGCGTGTTCTCTTCAGTTCAGTTAGCATGACAACGAAACTGTGTTGTGAGCGCCCCACCGCTGTAATACTGACAAAGGTGTTTGTAGATTTTCAATGGTAGATCCAAATAATTTGCCCAGCTTGATCGTTCGCAGGACACGCTGCGGTGTGAAGTGAATAAACTGCATCATCAGACATATTTGCTGGTTGGTTAGCCAAACAGAGGCTTTTTTTTTGTCCACAATATTCCCTGTCATATTCCCTGTCAAGCTTGCCATTTCTCAGGTCACGGAACAAGCCAAAAAAAAACAACAAAAGAACAAGACAACACAGATATGACAGGTGAGGTACATCATTTATGACATGAGGCGGGCCTCAAAATGAGCTAATATTCATATTGAATGAATATTTGATGAATGCATCACTTAGGGTTCCTCCAGTCCTCTAACAGTTAAGGCAATCTTAATCTTTATGTCGATAATGAAGATGTGTGCGATATCAACTAGTCAGGGTAATTAATAGGAATGTCAGTGACATTGTATTAATAGCATCATGCATAGCATCAATTTAGCGTAAATTGTCGTTCTGACAAGCCATTTTAATTAAAACTATCACACAAGAATTAAAGGACCGTGGTCGTCATTTTGGGAGACTATCAAATAATGTTACCATCTGGTATTTTTTGCATGTCTTCTCCCCGCTAATTATAAGTGATACTCAAAAGGTTAGCGGCACTTTGGCAGATGCAGTGATCACCACCATACTGTCCCTGCAATAACCCACAGGTCATTACGCTATACATAGTGAAGCTATGCCTGCTGTTCTATTATGATAGACAATAATTATGAATGACCAGAACTTTGAATGCCCCAAAGAAGGCCACCGACATTATTCTATCTTCAAATTATTCTTCATGTGGTCGTTCTAGTTTTGTTTCTTATCAAACCTACAAGGTCATGTGATACACAAGCTCAAACCCGACTGCACTTCAGTCTTCAGTGAGCGGTGATCTAGCCCTGGAATCAATCTTCCTGACCACTCTCAGAGCCCAGGAGTGAGCTCAATATGGGCTCAATTCCTGTGGGCTGCTCCAGGGATGAATTGAAATAGCACTCCTGCACGGTAGTCTCGCAGACGGTCTTTACAGGAAACGTTGCTTTTTTATTCATCCGAATGCAGCAACTGCGCTTCTCGAGAGAGAGAGACGGAGCACAAGAGCTCTCTGTCTGTCAGTGGGGTTTCGTGATTCTGCAGAGGTGACCTTCAAAACTGAAGAGGAGGAACCTGCTTATCAACGAGGATGGTTGAAAAAAGAAAGGTGCAATATTTTAATTGTAGTAATAGACTATTACTGACAATTAAACATTGTATTTTGTGCAATAAAAATAAGTTTCAAGTTACAGCACTAAGGGGCAATATCAAATTGTTTATAAATTGTATTCATATAGTATTTTTCTGTCACAAATTGAATAAATCCATGTTTACATATGCAACAGAGTACTGATAATGCTGGAAAGAATCCATGTTTACATATGCAACAGAGTACTGATAATGCTGGAAAGACAAAGACCATGTACATTAAGCACAAAACTGCTCACTGAAGTCACCATAATCACTTATATGCAATTCTGGTCAATACAGGATGAACTGTTTGTGTGCAAAGTATACATCACTAGATGCACTGACTTTTTAGTAGTAGCAGTGGTAGTAAAATATATATATATATATTAAAAATATGGTGGGTGGTATGCTATATTTGGCCATAATCTGGCACATCTGATGTTGATTTGTGCTACGATGAGGTCTGACGATCACAGCACTTCTCATACGCAGAACAAAGCTGGCCTCCTTCTGCTAAGTGTAATGCAATGTAAACTAACATATTGTGTCATCTGGAAACTCTTTAATTAGTCAGTGGTTTCTGTTCTTTGGTTGGCAAAATTGCTGTTTTGTTTTTTTTGTGGGGATTGAGAGGGAAGCATAGTTTGTGCTTAAAAAAAGGGGATGCCTTTTAATCGAATCATATTTTAAAATATCATATTCCAATAGTTTTAAAGCGCTGTTTTACTGTATTTGAGGAATTTGTCAAATTGCCTTACTGTGAGCGAAATCAGTGACTGGATGAGTGAGAAAAATATGAGTGAGGTGAGAGAGTGATGGAATGAGTAAATGGATGAGCGTGGCGAGTAATTGCAGCAAATGAGAGAGTGAACAGCCTGACCTCTTTGCTGACTTGTGTTTTCAGTCACTCTTCCTGGTTACTATGCGTCATGCTTTGTTTCATCTGACGTGCAATTATTTTTCCCATTAAATACACAACATGTATTTCACTTAGTTTTTCTGAATGAAATTTCAATCAGAGGCCATTACACTCTTCAGACAGAGAAAGTTTAGAAAAATAACAAGACGCAATGGAAAAGAAAATAATGCTCTGTCAACGGAGATGGAAAACACAAAAATAATCATTTGCGAGAAGCAGGTGATGCATATGTTAAAGTGTCAAGAAGCAGAGGAGAAATTAATAGCTTTCTGCCATAAGCATTCTCTGATAAATATGATTACATTTGCATACTTCATTTTACTCTTGATCTGCTGTCTCGGTGATTCTTGTGATTCTCGTGCGCCTGTTCCAAAAGGAAAAGTAATTTCCATTACTGCTCAAACATGAAACAAGTATTTCGGGGGTCTCATTAGGGATTTCCCTGCTGCTCGTCCGTTTGACGACACAATACAGCAAACACATGTCGGCAGGACCGTGTTGGATAATTGTGGATCAAGAGTAAAGGAAACGGTTAAGTTACTTGTTCACGTGGACACGACGTTTAATTACCTAGACTATTTCTGCAATGTAAACACTGCAATGTGAATAATGTGTAAATCAATGATTTGAGGAGATGGTTGTGGGGTGGGTGGTGGATGGGTCTTCTACGAAGTGTTTTGTGCCTCATTAACTTATCAATAAGGCCATCTGACATTGTCTTCTATTTGCCCTGATGAGGAAAGCTGTCCATTCTAGTGTAATGGCCCTGTGCTTGTCCCACATCTTGGCATGTGGCTAAAGAATCAAGTCCTGCAGACAAACATAACCTTGATAACGTGGGTTACTTTTACACGTAAGCGCATTAGTGTTTACTCTAATTTGTGAAAATTACAAGTTCTGTTTAGGGTGCCAACTGCAGATCTCAGTAGTTTTCCATCGTGTTAAGCTATTTCATCAAGGTGTTGCCCTTGTCGTGTTTATACCACAGGTCATTGAACATATGGGTGCCCTCTGGTCTGAGTATATGCTTTTTATGTGGCTTGAGACATGCAATGATTGAGTTACCTTTTTCCAATCCAGTAATGGACCTGAATAGTACACTGCATCTTGGAAAGGGAGCTCTGCAGCATCCCCAAGTACTCTGATAAATGTTGCTTTCATAATAAATGAGACCTTTTGTCTCTATAAACTCGTATGTTTCAAAACGACTTTTGGTTTTGTTACTATGTACGGCCAATTAACAGCTCTTTAAGAAAGATATTTATGCAAATATTAGGTACTTGTTCCTGATAAAATATTCATAAGGAAACATTGTTAACCATCTGTACACACTGTACTTCAACACTGTTAACGTTTCGTGTCTTTGCTATGGATTGAAATTGACACACATATTCATGATCTTCGTATGGTGATTCTCTGGGCGACGATGTTTGCACTTTTCCCCCGCTGTTTTCCAGTTCAGGATTCCAATTAACCTGTGCAAAGCGTGACGCCAATCACAGGACGCTGTATCGACAACGGGCATGAAAAGAATAATGCTGTTAGGATGATGTAGCTTACTGTGGGGGACTCCTCCCTCACTGGTGACAGAGAAGTTTGCTCCAGTCATTTATCAAGTCCTCTCTGGCCACCGAGGGGTTGGCGAGTCCCAGGGCCGCCTGCTGCTTGGGGGGCCAGCATGCAATATGTGCATTTTAGGCCTCTGGTGGACTGGCAAAAACTGCTGATGTGCTCACTGCTGCTAAGTTTGATGGATTTGTTGTTGTCATTTGCTTTGGTTCTGTTCCCCGCAACAAAACAAAGGGAATCATTAACTCTTTTGTGCTGCATGGGACTTTTATGGGTTAGGGATAATGCAAAACGAGATGGGGTACAGATGGGGTCAGCTGGAGCATTCTGTTGCTGGAGCCTTCCAGAATGGGGCGTTGAACATGCATGGATGATCCTGCATAGAGAGCTGATTACAGAATGATTTAGTGACCACTGATATCCCCTTTCTTTCTCAAGCTCCCATCATCGGGCTCATTTCAGCCGTAAGAGTGCAACTGGCAGTGCTCACCACTTATATTTATAGCCAGTTGCTGTTTAGCACCTCATGCGATGTTCTGGCCAGGCTCAAGACTGAGCCATTACCGTGCATCACCGTTAGAGGCTTGCAGTGTTTACTGATGCAGGCTTGGCAGAGGACTGTTCTTCCATTCAGCGCTGCTGCTATGATTTTGGTGCACTGTAAAGTGTGGTCAACCTAACTCTCAAAATGTGATCAGATCATTTTAATCTCTTTTTTTATATCTTTTATATGTTACATTTTTACACTTTGGGAATGTTAGCTGTTTTGTGGCGAAGCTAAAACGAAAAAAGAAAAACACCTCTGGCTACACCTGCTTTTTGTTGAAAATAGATGTATATAGGTTGATGTTTGCAACTTGTGTTTACATTTTTATCATTTGAATTGCTTCATTGAGCATACTGTGTGTTTCAAATTGAAAAAAAAGTATGTTTTCATGTGTAATAAAGGAAAAATCCAAACTTTTCAAAGCAGCCCAAGACTTCAGGGCTTTAAAAAGTCAACACTGATTTTACTAAACTAAAAAGACTGAGAGCTGGAATAATAAGTCAATCAGTCGGTTAGAATGTAGTGAGCACATGTTCAGTATTGAATGAAGCTAGGCAAAGTACTTTGATGGAAAGTTACATGCCTAGAAATGTGTATGAACAACCCTGTTGATAAAATACTATATATTAGAGAAGCTAAAACATCCATTGTACAATGTGTGCAATACATCTCAACATTTCACCTTTGGAGAAACCATAAAACGAAAATGATTGTGTATAATTGTACTCATCCAGTTTAAGTGCTTTGTAAAATAACAAATTTTAACGGATGAAGGGACGTGTTCAGTGGAAAGCGGGCGGCCATGCAGTTGCTAAACTTCAAGGTGAAGACTTACTTCCTCAAGGGAGAGAAGATCAAGACAAATCCTCTTATTTTTCTCTGTCAAGTCATCACAGTCTGAGACGAAATACAAATTGAGATTGTAGCAAACGGCCTGCGACAGTCTGCTGTTGACTGCAAGGGTTACAGGGGTGATTGAGTGTGTGTTCGACTGCTCGAGGCCGAGGGCTAACAGTACTGTTACACAGACAAGGTCGTCTCAGAGGTAGAGAGAGAGAGAGTAGCCTCAGCACATAATCCCAGTGTTCCTGACTACTATGAACACAGGCCTGCCACAAAATTGATTAAAGTGGAAGAACATTACTTGGGGAATAAGATCATCAAGACAGATGGAAGCACGAGGTGTTGGTCACCTCTTGCATTCAAACAGACACGGGTTCTCACTTTAGATAATCTTGCCACCCAAAAACAGAAACTTTGACCAGTGTTGACTCATGTCGCCTACTGAAGGGTCGGCAGTCGTGATAATAACTCGATTTAGCTTAATGTCACACGAGCGTCCAAGAAAAATGGCTACACTATACAATAGCAATATGTTATCAATATTGACCAGAGGCTCAAGCCAACCTTGATATGTTCCCTGAGTGTCATCAATAACGCAAAAGAGGAAAGTTATTTCCCATATAAAACTAATCTTTCCTTTTTATTGTATTTTAATGAAACAGACTTGGTTCTAAGGCAGTAATTCATTCCATTTGTTATGTTTGGACAACTCATTAACATTATCATCTATTATCATTAGACTGAAATTTTAAGCTTCTTCTCCCTTGAGATGCGGTGCGTTTCTTCTCTTCAGTTTGCATTAAAACAAATGTGGACCTGCTGATGCATTAGATTAATGTGCTCACTCAATGCCTGCTACAAAGCTCCAGTCCGGCTTGAGAATGAGACCAGATTTCTGTCTTTTGAGCCTCATCTGCAAAAGGAAACGTGTTTTTGCTGGGAAAACTTAAATATTATTAAAAGGAAACGTGTTTTTGCTGGGAAAACTTAAATATTATTAGATTTATTGTGCCTTATGAAAAGATGACTGAATGTTTGCTTTATGCAGTCAAACAGAAAGTAACAAGTGACAGTTCATAATGTCACTAAAGCATACAACAAAGCTATCTAGGGACAGACAGCGGGTCTATTGAATCACTAATTATTGAATGTAAACATTACTCTCCTGAAAAAAATACAGAAGCCCGTGTTTATACACGCCACATTATAGAATTATTTGCCCAGAGATTAATTTGTGTGTTAATTTACTGACTAATATAATCATCCACATGTCAAGCATTAGCAGCTCTGTTTTTGCCCGACTTCATGTAACATTTACTAAATCATAATGCTAATGACTTATTTAGACTTCCAGATCAAACTCAAAGTTCCTGATTCTTGCTGAGTCTGCCGCAACAGATCAAGCCGTTCGCTAATTACAAAGTTTGCTTTTTTTTTTTTTTTTTGCCTGAATAAATAATGTTGATTAATTAGCAAGTCGAAATAAGTGAAGATGATCTATGTAGTATATATCACTGTCATGAAAACGTACTGAAACGTTTCATTTACATTGCCTGACTTCTTAATCACATGCATCCAAACTTTACAAATCTGATGGAAAATTAATAACGTGTAGGGTGAAAGGTTTCACGTAAAAACCTGCTGACTAAAAATAATCAAGACGTTGGAGTAATGAAAGCATCTAAACAATACATCTACTGGCTTCTTAACTATTTCAGACATTATGAGAAATGTTTAGTTGATCAGGTTGCTGTACACCTTCGGTACTTGCACATTTAGTTTCTTTGGATAAATAAATAATGTTTAGACACGTAAATATTAACATCTGTAATATTGCTTTACCTCATGCAGTGAAAACACTGACACAAGGCAGCACAACAATCACAATCCCCAAATTCCCTCAAAGTTGAGTCAACCTCTTTGCAACAGTCTCCACAAAATATTGATATTTTATGTTTTACAGAGGTAGACTGGCAGCTGCTGTACTGGACTGCATGATACTGTGCAGGACTTGTATTATTCTTTCAAATGCATGTGTAAAATGTATTGGTTCTTATTCGGGCAACAAGTTATTCATCATCATGACCAAACCTTCAACCAAAACATTTAATTGTGTGATATAATATTTTATATTTCTAGTGAAACTGTGAAAACGCATAAACTATACATGATCTACATACCTGAAGTTTGTAACATTTAGTCAGGGCAGCGTGGGAAGGTCCTCCATGATCACTTTGCAGAGCAGCACTAACCTCCTTTTGGACATTTGTGTTGTATTTCATTCACAGTCAATCCCTGGGGTTGTCTTTTATAACCTAAAAAAAGTACATATCTGTCTTTAAAAACAGTTGTATCAACCTATAGACTCATAAGTGACACTTTGCATGTATAGTAATGCCCTCACACATGTCTAGACTTGTTATAGCATCAAAATCATGTACCACTCGCTGCTCTTGCAGGACATAATAACAAACTTAACCCTCACAGAGACTCGAACATTTGCGTAATAGCGGGCTAATGCTAGACCAGTGGTGTCCAAACTTCTTTAAAAGAGGGCCAGATTTGACAATGTGAAGATGCTAATACGAACATTTTAAAAATGAAAAAAATCACCAATAAAAGTTACTTACAAATGCACTGTTATCTTTTTTTTTCTTTTTTTTTAAAGACAATGTCACCAAATCTAAACCAATCAGGCTAGAACAAACCTAAAAACCAGTTCTTCCTTTCTTTCACATCTGGAGTCATCTGGAACCTTACGTTCATTCTTAACGTGACTTATTATGAATAATGCAAAGTCTGTTAACGTTTAAGAATGTATCGAATTATGTATGTAATTAAAATGTATCACTCTTGCTCTTCTCTTTAACAAAAATCATTCAGAAAGTTAGATTTTGTGTCACATCTACAGCTATAGAACAGCAGCAGTTATGTCTTTAAAGGTTCAAATGCTTCGTTATGTCAACCAAAAAAAGACAAATCTTCCAGCCATACAGTATCTTGACAATCCAAACAGGCCATCTTTGGGCCCCGCGGGCCGTGATTGGGCCCCGGGCCGTACTTTATGTTACCTAGGTGACATTACGTTACATTATAGTTAGCACAGCGAAGTAGCTCCTAGCTAACGTCGTGCGAACTTAAAGCTGGTTTACCTTTTTAGATTTGACAACATTGACTAAAATTAACAGTATCCCCATATTCAGGTGGTAGGTAATTATAAATATCGGCGCTCTTCATTATTTTTCTATGTAAACACTCTTCTGTTATTAGTTAGCACAGGCTAGTCTACGATCGTAAGACAGTTTATTTGCCGTTAACACCATGCGCACTTGACGTTCGTTACGTACGTGAGTGCGTGCGTGCTGAGGTCACCCTGGAATGATGCGCCAATCAGGTGTTTTGTAGCTGTAACTAGTCTAATGCACTTAATTAGGTTTAAGGCTTTTGACGGACTAATGCTTAGTTTGAGATCTAATTTCAAATAAAACTGATTAATCGCAGTCATAAATAGCTCAAATATATTTGCAATAACCTTCAAAATAAAAGCCAACAGACTGAGATGTGTCTAAGATTAGCCACGTGCACTGCCAGGTTGTCATTGTGGCTGTATAAAATTATTCATACACACATATTTGACATTATATAACTGAAACATGTTGTTAAACCACAATATTTAAACATACATAGTGATAAACACTGATCTGCTGCTATAACGCCGCTGCAAATACATAGCCTGAAATATTAGGCTGCTAAAAGATAATTATCCTTAAAGTGTCCGTCTGCTGTCACCATACCATGGTCACTGATACCTCCACCAAGACACCTTCCTCCTATTCAGTGAGATTACAATTGATATTTAGGTAATTGATAATCCCTGTGTGAGTAATGTTGTCAATTTGGCACCTAAATCCTATTTTGGTGGCCATCTGGGCTCGCTGAATTGCTCCCTTGAGAGTAGAGGTTATAGGTAGTAATTATTCAGAAGTCATTTACTTTTTAGAGGTGTTTAGTGCTTATATGCTTTGCCGTAAAAACGCTGACATGATGCCCACAGACTTTTTTTCCCCAGAAAATATTGTTTGGCTTCAGACAGGCAGACTACAAAACATGCAGTACTGCTAAAACTAACAACTTTAATTCAGATGTTTTTTAACATAGTGGACATTTTATCAATATATCATTTAAAAGCAGAACTGGATGAACAAAAGTCATTGTAAATACGAATATTAAACCCGTTCAGGTTCATTTGAAAGGTCCGTATACACGCAATTCAAAACTTTCCAGGCTCTTTCTTCATGCAGATAACATGTGTGATCCGTGTGACAAATGTTAGACTTACACGGGCTTATCCGACATGCATTGTCTGTGCATTTCACTCACTTATTGCTGAGGCACTCTGTCAAATTGATTATCCAGTCAACTAATTCCCAGTCTATGTTTAGCTAAAGTATGATAGAATCATTGTGTCCCATGGGTGTAATTCTCATTTGTGTGTCTGTCTGTGTGAGTGAGTATTTACGTGAAAGAGGCTAACTAATCAACAATCTGGGCCAGGAGCTGACTATTGAGCAATCTGGGACAGTTCTGGGTTTGCTTCAGGGCTCATCACAGCCAAATGTAGTGTTTGATAGACAATAGCTATAAAGCGCAGTAATCATAGAGAGGTTGTTAGATTACTTCATGTGAAACTGATCATCATATACAGCAGGACGTATTCTGTAAAACACAGTCATATTTCATGGCAAAATCTTTGTTTATACAGCATTTAAAGAGAATCTATACAGCATAAAGCAGTATTTTAAATAGACTGTTAATTGTACAGTAAAACACCTTCATATTTAACGGCAAGACCTTTATTTTATACAGCATTCATTTGGTATTTTTATTTACATTTCAATTATATGGCAAAAAAGTGTTTCTTTTGATGAAAAAAACTATTAACAAATATGGAATAACACGGCAACATTAAATGTGAAATCAACAGTACTAATATCTTTATGCCGAAGAATTAGAAAAAGTTGTACCCTAGTTATTACGGTAAAATTTTGGCAACCACAGCTTCCAGTTTTTTACCGTAAAGGCAAGGCAAGTTTATTTGTATAGCACAATTCGTACACAAGGCAATTCATAGTGCTTTACAGAGGCAAGGAAAACATTGGACATTAAGAAAAGCAATAGAAATAAAAAATAAAAATAAAAAAAGAGAAGAAAATTTAATTAAACACATCAGAATGTCAAAAACAACTGTTTCTTTTACAGTGTACATGAACGCTGCTGAATAAAGAATATCCAGAGAGCATCATAATATTATATTAATATTACATTTATTTTCTTTGTCAATAAAGTTATTTGGATATCTGAAAAACTACTTTGATATTTGGTGATGTTGTATTCAATGGAATAAATGTCATATTCTTCTTTTCTTTTTGGTTCATAATGCCTCAACCATGAAGAACAGAGGCATGGTTTCACTGGAGGCTTTGGTTTGTTCAAACAAGCATGCGTTCTCACTGGAGACTTAGGTGTGCACAGATTTTTTTCGTTTCTACAAATTTCATCCAATCTTCACTAAATTTCATACGTACTGTATCTAAATGACCCTGAAACAAGATCGTAGCTACGATTTTACAAGGGCTGAAGTCATGATTCCATGTCGTCCCACCCATGGATTTCTCATATTTTATTCATTGATTTAAGTTTTATTTCCCAACATGAACATGTAAAACCGTCAACGGCTTCTTCACACTGCCAGAAATAAAATTATTTATTATTAGAGCAGATACATTAAATATACTGAGTATAATATACTGCAAAATCAGCATGTAAATGTCCCGCCATGCTTTTAAAATGTGGAATTTTAACACTCCGCAGGTTGCTTACAAAATAAGGATAACGTCACTACTTCCAAGATGCATGGAGAACGGGATTCCATGCCATATTTATGTAATCAGTAGCCAAATTCTTGTTGGTGTGACCTTTTTTGACATTAACCCAAAAAATAAAACCAACCAAACAGACATGGCACAAATACCAAAAATATTTCTGGAAAATCTGCAGGTGCTGCTGTTTCAACTTGAGTTTATATTGTCATATCTTTGCACAACTTATACTTGAATCCGTAATATTCCCAGATATGGTTCACTTGTAAAAAATAGCTCCTATTAGCCACTTAGTATGAATAAATCCATCATCCTTATGCTAATTTCTAAACGTGTGTATATTTGTGCAGTCTTTGTGAAGCTTCTCAAAATTCCTTTCTTCATTTCACTATGAGCACATTATGCTGTATCTTACTATCTTGTTGTACTGTACCTTGAACTACAACCTTACAGACTTACACTCAGCAGGTTAGCTCAGGTCCATAGAAGAGCACAGTTCAATACCAGTCGGTCACACAAGGACACCTTCTTTATTTCCTATTGGAGCAGAAATATCTTTATTACATTATCTGGTGTGTCTGGCCAAGCAGAGTCCGTGGAGAGGACAGCAGAGGGTGAAAGAGGTCATGTAGAACCAGACAGAGACACTGGCATGACACTGTGACATGTTAAGATCCCCTCCACTGAGCTGTGCCTTGCACAACAACATGAAACAAGGAAATGAGCCACAAATGTTACTCCTGACCCCCCTAGCTACTGTGTACACACATGCACAAACACCATGCAAACACAAGGATGGGATCATAAAACAGCTATAAATATAAATTGATCTTGTTCTTAACAATAAAAGTCTCAGGTAGACTTTGATCTTTGAGGCATAATTTGAATATTATGAAAAGCTCTCAGGTGGAAATATGAATTCCATGTCATGTGCAGGGGAAGGATTGTTCAACTAGACAGCAGCACTATGGCCGTGTGTTCATCTTGTTTAGTACACTGAGCTGACAAGACTCTACTGAAAGGGAATTATATGTCCTCCGCTGGGCCTTCTCTCTAAATGAGAAGCATTGCCCCTATTAGATAAAGGTTAATAGTCATTTGCTGAAGAAAACAGCTGATTTTATGTCTGATCCAGAACACAAACACAACCAAGCAATGGTTACATTTGTTGTCCACCTCATGAGATGCTTTCTGTTGTTACAAAACCTAAATATTTTAATTTTTGCTACTGAAAAGATTTTTATGTTCATTTTGTCTGTGCCCTGCAGGCGGGAATCAATGACATTTGAAATAATTGTTGTTACAGGGGTAATCTCTGGAGGGAGAATGGGGCAAAACTGTAGAGAAGATTTGAGTAAATTACTGTGTCAGCTTCTATTTATTTGCGACCAGATTGCCAGAGGCAGCACTTCAAGATAGCCATTAGGAGTCGGGGCAATAAAGACAGAGCGTGTAGCCATTGTCGAAAAGTTAGCGTGTAATGCAGCAAGTTATCATCAAAGTGCTCCCTGTGGAGAGAGCAGGGCGCACACTGGGGAGAATACATGTGAGGAGAACCAATTATAGCTCCTCAAATCTCTCTTTTCTCCCAGGGAGAGGTCATAAATAGGTTGCTATAGTTGTGCACACTTGCTGTATATCTCTCCATATGGAAATGCTCGCCTGCCTGTATCATTAAAGGTAACAGCCATCACTAAAATCCACATGGGTCTACATGTTATACATGAGTACAGTAAAGAAAAAAAAATCCAACAGAGTTTTAAACAGAGTGTCGCCATGGAAAACTTCAGCATTTATCTGCAACATTACCTGTAATGATTGATAATGAGACATCTTGAAGTCCACATTTAGTTTTTAAGTTAAGAATTTGTTTGTTTTATCATATCTGCCCTGATGGAGACAGCTTAATATGCAAGACAAAACAAAGGATTTTAATATTTCTCACAACTCACATTTCATTTGTCTTACTTGCTGTATAGACTTCTTCAAGAATTATAATACATCTACTGTATATCCCAACATTATGCATATTATTGGTTCTCTAGGGTTGAAGAAATCGAAAGATTAGGTTTGTGCATTAAGATCTAAAGACCTGTCCTGCTGTACTGCAAAGTTTTTAGTCCAAAAGGCCCCAGAAATATAAATAAAGAAATGTGAAATGTACAGAAAATGTAATTTAACTGTTCAATGTAAATAAAATGTTAATAAAAAAAAGCAATATTAAGAACATTTACCAGGGTCAAATACGTTTTAGGGGGCATGGTGTTGTAATCAAGGAATAAGGACTCATGAAATCCATCTCCTGCCCTTTTATGAACACTTTTCTATTAATTTGGCTGTTTCAGTGGCTTGTTATGTTGGTAATCACTCTGAATATATCATTATGTAACAGATATCTACTCCTTTTCAGGCATATAGTCTCAAAATATAACTATGTCCCGTGGGATATCCTAATTAAAATGCTAATTTCATGAACAATGTGAAAGTACACAGTTAGCTGCAAATTAAATCACATGAAGCTGCTTCAAATAAAAGGCAAGCATGAACTGGTTAATCCTTTTTGCTCTGTTTAAAAGGAATCCCGACCTCTTTAACTACATTTCTGAGGATATTAACAGAAGTGATGGTAAAACAATGAATATGTAAGAAAGTCATAATCCACAGAAAAGACCATTTTAATCCCCAGCCACTCAAATATGGTATGATAACCAGTGGAGGCAGTGACTTTTAAATCTGGGACTTAAGAGAGGAGGGGGGAGCGGATCAAACAATGAACAGGAAGTGGAGATGAAAAGGGAGGCTGCATTAATTAGATGACGGCGATGGGCTACAGCAGTGAAGACAAGGCAGGGAGAAAAGGGATTGAAACTGTTTGTAGGGTCTGCCAAACAAATGGTGCAGGTCCCTGCGGGAAAGAGATTATTATGGGCTCTGTGTCTGTCAAACATGTGAACACAATACAAAAAAGGAAGGGAGGTGGGGAGGCAGGGGGGGCCCGAGGCGGTGCTGCAGCCTCTGAGGGCCCACGAGGACCCGGGCTCTCCGCAGCAACACTGGCCCTGCCAAAGAATGTCTGTAATCCGCAGGCTGACTGAGGTGATCCCGTGGCTCTCCCCGGCAATGCAGCAGGCTTCCCTATTGTCAGCGATGCTCAAAGAGGACAGGGGAGGAAGCCAGGGAGAGGAGAGGGGGGTGGCACTGGGGAGGTGGTGTCCCTTTTTCAGCCAAGCCTTATGAGAGCTCCCTGCCATTGTCCGAAAATTACAATTGCACTTTTCTGATCTTTTGTGCACTCCTGTTGACAGTGGTTATTGACTAAGCGGTTGGACATGGAAAGGATATGACCCCCACCCTTAGACTCCCTCCCTTTTTCTTTTTTTTTTTTTTTTTTTTTTTTGTCGTCTTTGGGGGGCCTCCGTGAACAAGAGAGGAAGCAGGTCCAAGGTTTACATGTAGCATTAGACTTAAAAAGGGTTTGAGAAGGCTTATGCGAAAAAGGAAGACAGAGAGGGGCGGAGGCTTTGGCTCTGACAAAGACGGCGGAAGACACAATGAGCAAGAGAAAAAGTTAGAGGAAGAAGAAGTAGAAGAAGAAGAAGAAAGAACAGACTTTTTCCTCAAAAGCGAAGATTTTTTTCCCCTCCTGTTTCTCCCTTCAAACAGATGCTAAGGCAGATGGTGGTGAATTAGCAGAAAATGGGCGAAGAAGAAATGAGACAGTATATTAGAGGTCGGGGAGGACGGACATGACGAAATAAAGATTAAAGTGCCACTGCAGAGGGGAGGAAATCTCACCCAGGGGTTGTGGGAGGTCTGAGGTGTCATCGCGGAAACATAATGTACAAGGGCTTTGGTGATGAGCGATATGCTCTGGGCCTTGTGCAGCAAAAGACCGATCACACAGCAGCAGCAGGGCACCGTGTTTCTCAGTGTGGGGCTCACAGGGTGAAAAACATCTTATTAATGTAATAATGGGGTTCAATTAGATTGGGTTAACAATGGAGACAGACTGGGCAAATGGATGTTAAAGCAAGTCATACTCTTAAGTGAGGAAATTACTTAAATTTTCATGTATACTTAACAGTGTTAGTAGGCTATCAAAAGAAATAAATGGATCATTGCAAGCTGTGCACTTATATACTTATACTTATATGCAATGACAAGGTAAAATGTCATATTTATGGTCGTCATCTAAGTATCGTCACACTAAAACATCTCAACCTCTTTTTGGCCTTGTACTACATTCTCTAAATCTATAAATAGAAAGCAGTCCCCTGCTATTTCTGCAGAGTATCCATTAGTTTGAGAGATTGACAGAAATAAAAATAGTGAAAGAGCAGACTAGGTTAAGACTACACAACATTACAACCAGTAATTCTGGCTGCCTATTAGATTTATCTGTTGCAGGCTGAGGGAAAGCATGCACTTTGTCTTCAGACACGAAAACAGCATCTCAAGTGTTACAATTCCAGAGGGGGTAAAGTGGAATTGCTGTTTTTACATTTCTGTATCATTTTTTGCCCATAAGGAATATGGATAACAAATGAAATATTCAGCCCCATTGTCTGATTTATTTCTTTTATTATCTGCAAATATCAGCCCGGCGATTTAAAGGATAGCTCGCTTCATCGTGGGCCTTTTCGCCGGAGGCTTGACAGCCTATCAACTTTATACCGCATAAACAGGTCAGGATTGTATGAGCATTCCTATATGTTATACTTTAAGGTTTTTGAGCTCGCAGAATTTCTAAATAGAAATTGAAAAAAGGGAAAAAAAAGAAAGGCTCCTTAAGGGGATGCTACAGAGCCCCTTGCCCAAGAAATGATAAATTTGCACTGTGTCCATTTTTGAAACGGGGGAACAAAATGTCATTAATTTCAAACCAACTGGAGACCTCCGTATCACAATTTCGCAGACTGTAAGTAATATGACTCTCCTGGAGAGGATGATTGACTGACAGGCGCTCCAGCTCTGCTTTTTGTGCTAGCTGAGTGTTTTGGAGCATCCCTGCGCTCCAGTTTGTCTTGAAGCAGTCAAACCATATAATAACCCCCAGTTCTTGTCTTCTGCTGGTGCTCTGACTTCACAAAAACTATTAGTGTTTCATAATTGACCATAGATATAAGACAATTAAGACTACACATACAGGCTGGAGAAGTATATAAAGAAATATAGGATTTCACATGAGGGCAAACCAAAGCCATTTGTAATGCAGTATGGCTGTGTCAGATTGTCAGCCTCAGAGGTTATAGCATGCTGGTTAGCTGTCATATATTCAGTCCAGTTGGTACTGAATGAGTTGATTGTATAATTAGAGAATAATAGCACTGAAAACAACTATTGTTGTGAGTGACATCTCCATTTGTTGCCAAGAAGTTAGTCAAAAATACACTTTAAATTTAATGTTTCTGTCCTGTTCATTATAAAAATACAGAATTTTCTAACCCTAATGTTTTGTGTGGAGTCCTAGCATCTCAAAAAATACATACATTATTTTATCACCTGGATACTTCATGGCTTTTTATTTGATTATGAGTGATAAATATAATTTTATAATGATGTCATGTTGCTGTTAGAGGTCTCAGAGACACCCCTGCTGTAAAACATGGTTAAATAGATATTGATTTTCATATGCTCTATAGCTGTGGGTGGTGATTTTTTTTAGCACTACTCCTTCAAAAGCACAAATAAGTCTATTTAGATTTCTGTATCATGTGTCTGTGCATGACTATTTGGCAAACAAGAAGAATATGGAATATGATTTTTTTTCATGCATAGCCTATACAACATATAAAACATCATCTTCTATATTTTCTTACATGTTTGCGTAATAACAATGATGGTCATGTTCAGGTCATTTTGATTACACGTTGAAGCCCAGTTTGTGGCAAGGGAAGGGTAACCACTAATGAGGTCAGAAGAAAACAAAACGATATACACATACACAAAAATAAATTGCGTTTGTTATTACAGTTTTTACACTTACAACAGCAAGTAATGTCAGCCAAACACAAGGGTTCATCCACAGTGTTGTTCACTCATAGAAAATGTGGCTGTAATGAGATAAAACTTTACCTCTGAAAGACAAATAAAAACTCTTTCATTGCTGTTGACCAATAACTGAGACAAATTTACTGGGCTGTGGCTTGTCTCATAATAACCAGGATGCATTCGGTTTAAAAAAAAAAAAAAGCATCATAAACTTATCTTAGAGGAAAATGTTTGCCCTATGACCTTGAGAGAAACACTGTGCTGCAGGTTGCTTTGCCTCTCTGTTCCTTCCAGGTACTCTGTCCCACCTCTCTGCATTTCCAAACACGCTGCATGGCTAAAGATAGTTATTCCACCTTGAACCGATCTACATCGCCTCCCTAGAGAGCACCGGTCCCTCTTGTGAAACCTTACACAGTATAGCATTTCTCACTTCCTAAAAGGGGAATCAAATGGCAGGAGTGGGGGGAGAATATTCAGCAAGCCTCACTTTAAATCAAGATAAAAGACTGAAATGGAAAATAATAGAGGGAACAAACCCCTGGACGGCCCAGGGCCCCTAATGGAAACACATGGCTGAAGGCTGAGGTGTTGTCAGCAGCCAACACTGTGACATTCCTTTTTGATAATCTGGCCTGCCATAAAATTAGAATAGCAAATACCTCCTGACAAAGATGCATGTTCCTCCTCTATTGTGCCCATGATAAAAAAAATAAAAAAAACTCCACTGGTGACTCGAACGCCACAAACTTCAATTTAAATTTACAGCACTGCGAAAAGAGAAGTGATATGCACTCAAAAATTTTAATAACCTATTAAGTTACGACTTCAATTTCATTTTATGAATATTTTCCTTGGGGAGCACAGCCATCACCAGAGAAAGATAGAAATTTAAAAAAGATAAATAGTGCCATTAATCTACAACATTTCTCTTCCATTATCCCTGAAAATGAGGAGTTATTTTTGCTCAGATCCTCACGTAATTAGCTCCTTACACTTGATTCACTAGCCAGAAAATGACCATGTTCAGAAAATTAAAAATTTGTCATTAAGTGGAATTTAACATAATATCATTTATCTTTATATATTCCTCAGCTGACAAGCGGCAGCCTTGGATGTTGATCAGGCTTTTGTGTCAGAGGCAGTGTGCGAGGACTTATCATTATGAGAGGAGCAGAACTGTTAATGCGTGCTGGGTTATCAGGTGAATATCGGTGGTTTTAGCTGCTTTCACTCAGAATATTTATCCTACTAATGGTGCTGTCATTTGAAATAGGGACTCGCCATTTGTGTTGAAATGAGAATAGGACTGAAACGCCATGTTACATTGTTATATTCTATCATGAAGACGGATCTAAACATCTATTTTAGAGAGTCTATGTAAGTCTAAAACGGCAAAGTGTGTAGTGAGGATGCTAGAGAACACTTATTTTATTTACACCATCTCAGAGAAGATTTCTTTTTTAAATAATCAACCTTTTACTAAGACATAAAACAACAATAAACCATATAATTACACGCACAATTCCAAAATGGGTGCACAGCGTTAAACTGGAAAATTACCTCCTGTGTTTGTTTTGACTTGTAATTTGGCCAAAATTTTAATTACTAAAACGAAAACATTTAAATGTTATTTATTTATCATTATGCAGTGAAGGAGAACGGTTGGTTACAATTGTTCAATATATGTGTGGGCTGGCACTAAGAAACATACAGGCAGTTAGCCAACATGGGTCAATGTTGTTAGCTGTTCCTTAGACATATCTATGTTTGAATGCTCCCCCTGTTAGTTACTCTTTGACATGAGATGGGATATTGTACAAAGTCCTGAGGTTATACAGAACTACAAGTCTTGTAGTCTAACGCAAGAAACCAGCAAGGGGCTATCAGGGAAATCATCTCCTCGAAATTATGTTTATATCCAACTAATTTACATTTTGAAGGATTTATTGAAGGTTATCAATTAGCACAACGATAACATATTGTTAATAAATGTATCTGGCAAGTTGCAAATATGATGCTATTGAAGGAAAACCATGGAAAACATAGTGTTCTTTTAACAGTATTATGTGTTTGTGTGCATTGTATTAATTTCCACGTACTTCTCCCTTTGATTACTCCAAACCATATATCCTAAGAAAAGAATCAAACTTTGAAGAAAAGAATCAAACTTTACGGTTAGGTGTTAAAATACCATAAGCCAAGACTGTCTGATGGAGTCAGTGCTAACGTGCTAACGTGCTAACATGCCACTTTCCGCATGGAGTCGAGTTAGCCTAGCTTGCTTCTTGCTTCTACTTTCCAAGTGAAATGCAAAATTATTTGCGAAACGGCTCCTCCTGTAACTGTTGAATGTTGTCAAGAAGCAGACAAACCACTAACTAATGGTACATAAGTAGCACGATGTGGGCTAGTCTTGTATTATATGGAAGTTTGACAACATGTCTCTTAGCAACACCAGCACTGATCCTGCAATGGGAAACATCCATCCAGAAATATTTTTTAAATAAATATGTCCAAAAGCACTTCTGTTCTATCATCTCTGGAAAATGTGAAAATAATGCACAATAGCTGCAGCATCATAATAGTCAAATTTCAGTTCCACTCTGAAGAAAAGGCTCAGTAGACAGCAATACTAAAAGCCATAAAAGGATTTACTGGTATAGAAACTTTCATTAAGGCTCAAGAAGTTAACGTTCATTTTAAACACCCACAGTGAAAATAAATACTTCTCAAATAAACAAATTCAATAAACACATATTTAAAAATGATGTAATCAATGACTGTAACATATAGAGACAGATTTGAATGGGACGTTCAGTTCTGTGCTGCTGGCTGCTGTGTATGGTTTTTGTCATTTACTTAGTTCAACACAAAAACATGTTGGTCATCATCTCGCAGCACAGCAGGCTATCCATTAAGATCTAATTGATCATCAGAAGGAATGGAAGGAAGAAATGGAGTTGATAATGGTGAGAGAAACCATTTTGTCTCCCTCCCATTACAGAGTAACAACATTCTTGTTTAGTTATTATTCTCCTGTGACTATGAAAACAAGAAGTGAGGAGCCACATGCTGCACTTTTCTATTGAAAAACTTTCATTTCCTATAATAGACCTGTGAAAATCTTGTAATCCTTTAAACGCCTGTAGATAAATACACAGAAAAAAGACACCATGACAGGAAACAATGCAAGATTCATTCACTACTCCAACTCATACAACGCATGTACCACAGCTGAACTGTTTTGCAATGTGCATGATGTCACGGTACTGAACCAAATTAGGGATACATGTACTACAATGGAGCCTTCACGTCAAGTGGTTAATGCAGGTTCTCGTCACCCATGCCTGCTCCCCTAAAGCAAAAGCACATTACTGCTAGCTTTAAAACTAATAAACTCATTTCATAATAATATGTGCAGCTGGGCTGGTAATAAATCATTACGAGACTCCTTGTTCCCTTGATACAGTATTGAGGCATTGACCCCAATCAAGTGCTTGCAACAAATATTTGGAATTACAAGGTGGAGATGAATAATTTCACCAGATTCCAAGATTGTTTGAGGAGATAAACTATAGCAATTACAGTTTATCTCTGCTTTAAGGCGAGGAAGTCGAGAACATTTAGCAACTCGAATGAGTGCCACGAGTGTATATTTATCAGAGGTAGGGAGTACATTCATTCACATACTGTACTAAACTGAAGAAATATTGTGCTTTTGACTTCTGGAAGCTACTGGTTACTTTGTAGATTGACTTGACAACTATCTACAGCATTTAGTTCATTTCTAAACCTGTAGAAGAACATGCAATCTCATCTGAAAACAGGATAATCCTCGTATGAAATATTGTTTTGGAGGGTTTCATTTGTAACTCCAATTTTGTAGATTGTCATTAATGTTGATCAACTCAGACAGGAACAATTATTCACAGTAAGTACGTTTATTTTTGCTGCTCAAGTAGATTTGATTGCTCCTGCTAATTAAGCACTTTTACTTTTGTAGGTTCTTTCCACTCCCTAAAGCTTAATTTCAATATTTATGACTGACTTATTGCTTTAAGCTGACAAAATAGTATAAGTATATTATAGTCTTTACACCAAGTAGAAACAGAGCTATTCTGTCCTTATTCTAGTGGAAAGATTGTTGTTTGTTAATTTTTGATAGATATGTATAGATTGACCACCAATATTATAATTGCTCTGATTTACTATTTGTGATAATCAATAACGGTTGCTAATCAAATGCCAAACCTTGACACTAACAAACAGATCTAATCACCCCACCTGTACACATACAGCTAAATACGAACTCAAGATCCATCAAATTTCTTAATTTAATGCCTCAAATGACCCCCAATTTGGAAGATTAGTGGACAGGGTGTTCAAATTAACCTTTAATTTTTTATTTAATCTTTATTTAGTGTTCATATTGAATGCAACAGCAGATTGAGATGCACCATTCAGGGCTTCAACTTCAACAATCCAGTTGTTTCGCACCATAAATTTACCAATTCCACCGTAATCCGTACATGAAAACTTTAGGGGGCTTCTGAGGTGTGAAACTAAAAGGTTCTGTTCCCTAGTAAATGTAAAACTGCAAAAATGACCTCAGGCTCTTTGGAGTTAAAAAGCCAGATATTAAGGATGACATCTTAAGTATGGGAGCAGGGAGGCTGGTTGACACACATTGGGGAAGCGTGAACATGGTAGTCAATCACTTGTAATAGCAAAGGAACAAAAGTGCATCCTGAGGACGCGCCAAACTCCACCACGCACATTTTTCACCGGCCCCTCCCTCTAAACAAAACCAAGCAACCTTACATGCAACTCACATCCATTCAGCTCCCTGGGGTTCAAACCAATCTCTCTTGTCTCCAGCCAGTCTCTCTGCTTCAACCTGCAAGAGCCATCAAAGCCATTAATCCATCCGCCGAAGATGACTGTGACTGATTTGGCCGCCAAACAATCAATTTGTATCTCTCTCACTCTCTCTTCTGGTGTGGATGTACAAAATATCATGAAAAAGTGTCAGTGGTAATAGCTCCACCAGAGTGAAATAATAGAGTAATAAGGCAATCAGCGTTTGACCTTGGAGGACAGCTAATTCATCTGCCCATCTGTCTTAATTATTTCCTCTGAAATGGATACAAAAGACAAACTGAACATTTCATTTGTCCTCAGATGACAATTTCATTTTTTATCTCCTATTAATGCCTTTATTTTCGACATGACGCAGCATTTCTTTTCAATGAATCCTGAAGATCGGACAACAAATGGTACACCAGGACAGACTGAGTAGTGTAGCCTCGCCGATACAATGACCAGATGGTTCAAAGTGTTACAAAGGGTCTTACATACAGCATCTTTTATATATAAGAGAAAATCCATTTAAAAAAGTGAGAAACCTCAGGAAGAGAAACAGAAGAGACACTTCTACAGGCCACAGTCAATAAAAATCAAGCCTTAATCTCTACAAACATCCTTAACTTCAGTGGTAGTGACTTCTCAAGTAGCTTAACTTAATACTCAAGTGAGGACTAGCAGCTACTCTGACCATGCCTTTAACGTTAAAAGTATCTCTTATTTAATACAAAAGTAAGTTTGCTCAAAGGGTGTGGTACGAAGCCCTTAAAGACAAAAAGAAGCACTGGTGTTGAACTTTCCATTTGTAGCCAGAAAACTATTGACCAGTCATGTTTGAATGGGCTTTGGTTGGAACAATCTGTGTGGAAAGCAAAAGAAGTGAAATGCATTGGTCCAATTTCTTTCTTGGAACCCATCAACTAGAGTCTGATGTCGATTTAGTTTTTTGTTTGACTTTTTTGCAGTTATCTACATTCATATGTAGACATCTGTTTATAGACATTAGCAGAAATGTTCACGTTTCAAGTTTCTAATCGGACTGCAGAGGAAGCCTTGGCCCAGATATCTGTTTCAGATATACATTGGGTGTTGCCTCCAGAGACTCAATCAACAATAGCCGATGGGTTCTGAGATTCTTCCAAACGTAATACTTGGGGAGAAACTCCTGATTCTGTTTTGGTTTTCCATCATTTCCATCAATCTTTTTATGATAAACAGATAATTTTCAGTTGACGTAAAGACTTCAGAAACTGAGGTGTCCTGCTTTTAACTTTATTGGGGCAATAAAAACTGTGGCTCTGCCTGTCCTTCAAAACTGAATCACTCAAGGCTAAAAACCGTCTGCTGTCAGCTACAAAGTGCTGGCGAGCAGCAGTTGGAAGCACTTGTAGCTTGTCAGTCTCAGTTGGTCTCCATCAGCGGGAGTTTTTGAGAGTCTGACAGATGATTCAACATGTAGGTTCAGTGCTAGTTGTCGGTCAGCTGAGGGCAGAGGCAGTCGGTCTGTGTTTGACAGCCCTAAACGATGTTGTGGACGGAGGAAGAACAATGCTTTTCTTGTAGATGGTGGTGGTTTGCCTTTATGTGTTCCCTCACATCACCTTTTGAACCCCTGACAACACGATTTTCTCTTAGTTTTGAGAAACCAATAACTATACACTGCACCTCTTAGCACTGACTTTGATTTGTCTGATTGTTTTCCTCTCAGTGTTGTTGTCCAGTCAGTTGGAAACACGTGATCTTGCTAAGTGTGGCCTTTACATCATGATTTTTACTGCTTTCTAGTTCTACATTATTGACCATAATATTCTTCGTATGTTATTCGATAAATGAACATTTTCTTATCATTATCCTCATGGTTTTTTTCCCATATTAATATGATCTATATATTTTTTTTTCACATTTTATTGTAATATGATTTAAATCAATACATAAAAAATTCTACATTACATTAAAAAGCTTTTTAGATATAGATTTTTTTATTTTGTTTAATCAGTTTAATGTGATTTTCACATGTGCTGTTTATTTTTCAATATGGACCCACAGAAGACTAACAAATACTTAGTGGAAGTCAATGGGGATAATAAAAAAATAAAAATAAATAAAATATATATATAACTAAATTCTCAATTTAGCTGCAGTTGCAAACTTGCATTTGCAATTAGACAAAATTAATCAGGTGGTAAATCCCCTTAAAATCTCAGTTGAGTTTTTTTTATGTCTTATAAAGAATATAGAAAAATAAAAATATCTATGTCATATAAGATTAAAGCGTTAAACTAACGGAAGTTAAACCTTTTCTCACCCTATAACTGTTTTTTGCTCATAGCAGTTATTCTTTGATTATTGACTGGTAAATTCACTTCGACAGCAAATATAAATGTATGTATCTTGAGATCATAAAAGTGCATTGTCTAAATTGAGAAAACATTACAGTGCTTTTGCATAATAATCCCAGTTTCGTGCTAAAGAGGGAAAAGGCATTTGGCAGGTCGGATACAGATCATAACGGTGAGTGTGATATAACGCTGTGTGATGCTGGGCAGCTGTAGAGATAAAGCAGCTCATAGTGAGCCATGCGAGAATGCAAAGCAGGCCATCTGATAGCAGAGAGCAGAAGGTAGGAAGGAGGCATGTGTCTGGGAGAGGCAGCCGAGGAGCATTTGTCAGGAGACAGTGACAAAAGGGGGTTGAAGGGGCCTTGCTCGACGCTATTCAGAGACAATTTGTAAGCCCGGCTGTTGAAGCCAGGCCAAAGACTCACGAACAGCTGGAGCCCTGCCGTGATTGATAAATGTGGGCCTCCAAGAACTTCATTTTGATATGAATGAAGACAAAAGCGCGACAACATTCTGTGAGTGTTTAATATTACCGTCATTAAGTGGCGACAGTGGACAAACGCCCTGTCCTCAGCTGGGGATACACAACGCCAAAAGGGAGGTCACTACCCCCTGGTAATTAACATTTTTATGACAAAATACACTTTTTGTCACAGATTTGTAATTAATTCAGGTTTCAAGCTGAGTGATTAAAAGAACATTTAATCAGGATTAGAAGGTTTTGAATTGCACCAAGGAATAATTAACCAAAGAGCTAAACATTTTATGGCTTTGGTGATAAAACATTATTTTGGCTGTTAGCTTTCTTTTATATTATGTCCAAAATAACAACATACACGGTAAACATGTCACTGCTTTGTCATATTTTCTATCCACCGCAATATGTTGGAGTAATGTTGGATTCTTACAACCCTAAAGAAGCAGAGAGGCCCTGTCTTTTCTCACATTGACATGTATGAACACTAATCTAATTACACTGCAGGCAGTTTGTCATGCTAATTATGCAATAACCAAATTTCAACACGTATTGACAGCGCACCCTGAAAAGAGTTTCGCTGCTTCTCTGTCACAGGCTTTTGCAGATGTTGTGACCCATGCTGACATGGGTCATTGAGAGCGAAGGTGACCAGCTATGATCCGTTCACTTAGCGGGTTCACTGACTTTTAAACCTGCTGGAAACATCTTTATCAACAGCTGATTTTATAAGAGTTTTTTTATTCAAAGTGAAGTTTTTAGATGAATAAAAAAAAAAAGCACAATAAAGCAGACAGGGAGATGAAATTCAATGAGGTAATCCTTTTTTCTTATTGATTATGCTTTTTGAAATAAACTGTTTTATCAATAGGATTTCCCATTTCTTTTATAGAATTGAGAGTAAACTATGCACATTCATCCCTGACCTATTTAATGGCTGGATTGTGCCAAAGACCTACACAGGAAAATTGAAAAGTTTTCCATCATTAAGTGATATATATGGCTGTGACCGGAGTCCATAAAAATTGGGAATTGTTCTATTCTAATTTAAAATTCCATTTCAGACACTCCTCACGGTGACAAAGGAGAACATCCATCCAGTAATACAGTCGAGAATTTGCTGCCAGGATTCACGATGAATGAGTGAATATTGATGAAGTTGAAAACTCCACCGGGTCCCCTTTTTCTACATCACTCCAGTGGAGGATGGGATGGGGGGAAGGGCGGGCTTAGACTGGGTTTCCATGGAGAGAGGCACCTTTCTCAATATTCAGAATCCCAGTGTTCTGTGCCGAGTCTCAAAAGGAGATCAATCTCACTTTGAAGCACTGGGGGCTTCATTTGTTTGTGAAGGATGTGAGGTGCTGCCTAAATGACTATGCCAATTCTTCAAAACCCACTTGCAGTTGACACTCGGTGCCTCTGCATTCATTGTTTTTGGGGGCTCAAGTTCGAAGACACATGATTGAATCCGGCCCACTTACTGAAAGGTTTACTCAGGATAAAGATCTGAGCAAGTGAAAGTCATATTTGTTACTCAGCTGAAGCTCCCCCAAATACTTCAGAGATCAGAAAACTATGAAAGACACTGAACAAAGAGTTGAAGGAAAGAAAATGTGTGCAGAAGGCACCATCAGTGTGAGCTTAGTGAGTCCTTTTAGGAGTTGAACATAATTAAGATTTAATTTTTGGAGAGTTTAACATTTATATTGACTTGAATATGAAGCTTTTTTTTTTATGTTGACAGATATGCAGCAAAGTCTTCTATTTCAACAAAAGTGTGTCTTCTGCAGAGCTTAAGCTTCAACATAACGTCATCTTTTTATTGCTTGTGGGAAATCTGGATGTTTAAAAATGATCCACCGAGAACAAAGATATTGAATAAAAATACCAAAAATACATACACTACACATTAAAAAAATGGTCCACCAGTGGGAAATAATAACAGATTTTTGAACCTTCATTGAACATTGTGAAAATCTTTGCAAAGCAGATGACCGGTTTACCTTTGGAGACTTGTTTATTCCACCGCTCTTGACTTGCTGTCTTAGTTTTATGACATGAATGACATTTCATTTGTCAGGTTTTCTTTTCCTTTTCTTCCTCTTCGTTTTTTTCTCTTCGTGCTGTTATCCAATCACAAACCAAAACGTGACATATTGCCTCTATTTTGTTCTGTCTTTGTAAAGAAATACACGGCGTTAATGTTGTTTCTGTTGAAACAAATCATGATGATATTGTTTTTTTTATTATTAAATTTAATTCTGCGTTGTGTTCTGGGTTGAAACCTGTCTTTGAAAAATAAGGATACAATTATAAACATATTGGACATTCGTCTTCTTTAAAATATTAAATTAAAGAACATTTTGTATCACAGATTGTAGCCCTACAGGAAACTAAATATAAAGTTTTGGTTTGTCTTTTTGCTGTCTGTCTTTTCAGTTTTATTGCTGTTCATCTTGAATGCAGATTCTCCTGCCTGCAAAATCCTTTGCATATGAATAAAAAAAGACTTGGACCTTGACCTTGACCTTGATATGACAGTTTACATAAATCCATATAATTCTCTTTATTTTGTTTTGTTTCAGTGGGATCAATACATTTCCTGCGCCCCAGTTTTTGAGAAAATGTTGCAACAATGTGAGTCTGCCAGTGGAGCCCAACATAAATAAGTCCTCCCTCAGTTGCCGGTGCTTAAGTAGCAGCGCGTCAAGCCATTCTTTTCACAGTTTTAGCAGTGCAATGGCCCATGCGGTTCCCTCACAGTGTGTTTAGAAGAGGACCCTCCATGTCTGCTCAGTTGTGCCTGGTTTACCAACACTATTGATTGCAGGTGATGTTCTGGACAGAGTCCATCTGACCTCTGGAGGGGCTTAAATACATCATTGTCCAGAGAGAGACCTCCTGAGACTCTGGTTATACTGTGTGTGCAGCCCTGCGCTTCACTCCCAGACACACTGATAAAGTGGCAACAAAAAAAGTCAACAGGACACATGGATAAGCACTTCTTACTCATTTTCAGTGTTCTGCAAAATCTAAAAATACAACTGGAGGACGGATAACTACGTTGGGTGATTGAATGACTCCTCAATGAAGCAGTTGACGCATCTTACGTTTGTGTTCCTTCAACCTTTGGACATTAAAAATGTGATACGAAAAAGCTACGGACGAGCTGGTTTATGTATGTTGTGATTCTTCAGTCTGCACACTTCAGACAATCTTGCTTGCTCTTGTCATAATCACGCTGATCTGCTCTTCTCGTTGCCTTGCTGTGAATTCTAATTGGCGTTATTAATCAGCAATCATGTTAACACTCTCCCTAATCTGTGTGGCAAGCTTTTGCTCCATACACACCTCAGAGCCATTGATGGAAATCCAATGAGACATAGGTTTACCTGCCATGAAAGTACCTCAGCAGCAGTCATCAACACATTGTGGGGAGTGAGGGGGGAAGTACACTTTAAATTAATTAACATCAGACCTCTTGTAGCACTTCATTTCTGTAAACAAACATTCTAATATGCGGTAATTAATTAGATATGCCAAGCTTCCTTTCCGTTCCTCTGGTTGATCTTTCTTCTTGTAGTTCCCTTTTTTGGGGTCAGGTTTTAGGATTTATGTCAGGTCAGGGTGGAAAGCTGCAGAACATGTCACTCCTCATAAAGGAGTGCCCTTATTTTCATTTTGGACTCCACTAATAGTAATATAATAATATAGTGGACCAGAGGAAATGTAAAGAGCTCCGTCTCAAATGTCAATTTTGGTAAAATCATGCAAAGCACATTGTGTTTCTCCAGTTTTCAAATAAAATATAGATATTACATAAGAATATTAGAAAAAATACAAGGGCACAAGAGAGTAAATCATTATTAAATATACATTAAATTAACTATTTATTCATATATTAAAGGCCTAATCCTTAATTTAGTGGCCCTATACATTTAAGTTCAGTTCATATGCAGTAATAATAACAGTAATTAAACAATTGGTTCTAATGTGAAAAAAAAAGCTTTAATATATTTTTGGGTTGATCATAATTTAACTGAAACGTTACTGATATAAGCAAACCTTTAAAAGCTTCAGAAAACATGAATAACTTATGATAGTAATTCATTTGTTATGCAGCATTAGGCCCCAATTTAAGAGCAATATCAGATTTTCATCCTGTGTTATAAATGTTGTTGGTAGGGTGGCCATTTCTGTTTAGAGTCATGTCGAAGACGTAATCACAGATTCAGTCATTTTATTTTTTTGCAAAAAAAAAAGCCCCAAAACTTATTTGTGAGTTTATTTCTCAGTGACACTTTTTTTCCCCAAAAATAGGGGCCCCACTTTGCTGTTTTCCTGATTTCCATTTCATATCTGCAACACTCATGCGCCCAGCTCTGCATGATAGCAGCTCATGGGTGATGATTTTCGAATCGATTTGCCATTCTCACAAACGAAGGGCACAAAAGGCTGAGCAATCAGTCCAAGGCTGGCTGCTTTTGGCCCAGAGAGAGGAGAGATACTCTGTGAGTGGAGGGCAAGCATGGCTGATCTGAATCATGAAGAATAATGTTTAGCCTGGCAGATGATTAGGGATGTTAATTTTTTTGGAGGGGGGTGGGGGCAAAGGGGGCTGGCACTTGGTGATGTCACTTTGGCTATCTGAACAATCTGGCAGGGCCGATCCTGGCGAAACGCTGCTCAATTTGCTGGGGCTCCTGCTCCATTTGCCTGTTAATGAGCACTGTTGTTGGAGGTACCCATGTGTACCATGTCATGAGGCGAGCAGGCAGCACCTTCACCTGACGCTCTGACCACAGAGGAAAATGGCAGCCGCCGTGACAGATGTTTTCACAGTCCTGGGGAGAGAGCCATGGGAGACCTGTACAGTCAGAGGGCCTGGATATATCGCCGGCAACAACTGCTACAACATGTGTCTGCCTCAGTGTACATCCAGCATGCACTGAAAACAAGGAGTCAGCTCTTTTCTTTAAAACAATATTAAAATGACAAAAGCGGGTCCCCTCAGTATGACTAGGTAAAGACAATTTAACTATGATTAAAAAGAGGAGACAAAAACTCTACACCAAGAGGAGTGAATAAATATTTATAGTACATGTATCTGCTTGGATAGATAATGTGCTGTTTCCTGGTGTGTGATTCAATGGGAGGAGCTCTCAGTGTCACAGGATGGATGGCTGGGGTTAACTCATTACGTCACAGCATGACAACAGCACTTAATTACTAATGAAAGGGTGAGCTCTCCACAGTCCACTTCTGTTAAATGAATCCAAGATTAAAAGGCCGTACCAGTGACACTGATTGTTTTTGCCATTTTACTTACTAATTACCAAAAGTTGACATAACAAGTGACTATTTTACAAACTATACTTATTTCTTTTTTTGCAATTTAACCTTTTTTGGTAGCAGACAGTGGAAACAGATACAGTTCCACAAATGTCCCAGGCATGTTGTGATTACATGGTATGTGTCTTAACATCCCAACATGATTACTAAGACACTATATATCACGTTCTCTAAATGGATCAGAAATAAGAATAAGAATTAATTTTTTATCTGTCTGACAGGCCAGTGGTTCCCAAAATTTTGGAGGTCAAATTATCCAGACGTTCACGAGTATGAAAATATTAGATGTAAGAAATATGTTTTTCTGCTTTTCTTTCTTGTTAGTCAGACACGGACTTGCGTCCCCATGGACGGTCCCCATGCAGACAGGGTCCCATTACTACAAACAGCCATTGGTTTCCATTCATTTCCTTATGGCATGAAAATCAATTGGCAGACGCTTGAAACTCGCTTGAATTGTGTAATTCATCACTGTGAATGCTGCCAAGTCAGGTCAAATATAATGCAGCGAAGGAGTCAAAAAAGCCTGCTGAATGATTTTCATACCATTTGGAAATCAATGAAAATCAATGGCTGTCTGGAGAGTAGGAAGAATACATTAGAAAATGAAAAAGGTCCACAGCCATGGTCAAGTACTGTACTTAGATGCAGTTTTGCTTGAGTATTTCCATTTTATGTTACTTTAAACTTCTACTTAACTACGTTTATGTTAGAGATCAAATTAAATTATTACAATATATATGGTATTTACAATTTGCTCCATCTTTCCATGTACAAAACAGCTACAGGATTAAAAAGCTGCTTGCTAAAAAGCTACTTTACAAGATCTGTAATATTAAAACAATATTATAATATAGACAGTAATTTACCTGTATGAATGACTTTGATTATATTTTACAGTGAAGGAGGTTGCTGCACATGATTTGTTAAAACTTGCAAATACAAGGTCGCCCACAGCCTCAGACGAAAAAACCACAAGGATTGTGGGATACAAGACGCCGCCGTGTTGAGATGAAACTTGAAGGTTGGTGTGGTTATTTATTGATGCCGCTGAGTGAAATGTGCCAATAGCTCAGCTATACATTGTAACACTATTACACAGTGCATCATTAAACAGATCCATAAAACAGACAGGCAACCAGACCAGATTTTAATGACAAATGCGCTGATCTGAGATAAGTATAAATACGGTGTAATTCAGCAAGGTTTCATGCCTGGTTAAGCATGTACATCTTTTGGCGGCCCACTAACTGATATTACTTCAGTGCAATATTTCAGAGCACATCAACATCCTGGTGAAATTAACTCTGATGTGTGAGCAGACCCGGGTCCGGCACTCCAAACTGTCTTGTGATTATATCGAGATAGATCGAGCAAGTCGTGCACAAAACTCCCCACAATCTACAAGCTGTCCTGGCAAATTTAAATACGCCTCAGAAAAAAACAACAAACGGGGGGGGGAATCATTCTCTAATGTTTGTGCTGCTGGAAAATAGGTAATAGATGCAATGCCCCGAGAGTGTTTTTGGAGGCAGTTGGTTTTTCCTCTGTCTGATTACTAAATCCAGGGTTGATATACAGATGTAAATATGCTGCTTAGAAGCCCCCTCCTCCCTTACAATCCCTCCCTCCCTCTTCTCTTCCATCTGGCAGACAATAGTTTAAAATTCTTAATCCATGAGCAACCATTGAACATTAGTGAATTGCAAATTACAGATGTTTTACTGTCTCTCCCTCTTCTTTTTTTTCCCCTGTTTTGATCTGTGCATCCCACTGTCACTCAGTGTCGCGTACGCATCCCTCGCTCCTCTGCATTCATTAGACACCCTGTGCCATCATGGCACCATATGACACTGTCATCATTTGGTAATTAAACCTTTGCTCGTTTAAATATGAAAAGCTGGCAAGGGTGTGATCATAAACAATGTTGCGCAAACCAGATTTTCTCGACTAAATGAGAACTGAAGCAACATCATGCCAGAGATTGATTTTTTTTTTTTTTTCCAAAAAGCAAAACAAACATTGGGAAAAGTTGCTCTTGTGCCAAAAAAAAGCAAAACAAACATTGGGAAAAGTTGCTCTTGTGCCAAACGTATCAGACTGTCACGCATTAAAAATTCATACAAACAGACACTTTATTTAAAGCGCAGAACAACGCATTTTAGAAAAACAAACTCCTGCATTGTGTCTAATGTGAGCGACACCATAAAAGTATGTATTTTTATGGTCATGGTCACAGATTACAGCTCTCCTCTTTCAGTCCAGAAGTAAACAATGATAATAAACCAGTGGCTGACAACTTCCAAGAGCAGTATGTGCACAATAACATCATGATGGCAGAGGGATTTTTAAATTCTACACTTAAATGATAAGCACGGGACATAACATCAATGTTGCACTCTTCTATCCCCTAAACACAGTTATGTGCTTTATCATGTTGGACCACCAGACAATAAAATCTCCCCGGTGCCTGAGGACAACATCTCCCAGATTCTCATCTACATTCACACAGGCCTCCATCACTGAAGATTTAGCCAAATGGCTGCGGAGAGGAGGAATGCCCGAACCATTACAAGCCAAACTACTGGCTTTTTATTACCACTAAACAATCTTCTTTGCAGCCGTCCTTTAGCATACCTGCGAGCTCGGAGCCGGGTGAGAAAGTATGTGGGAGGAGGCCATTCAGTCACATTATGGCTTTCCATAGATCAAGGTCACAATTTTCATGATCATTACACCACTGAAGGTGACAGGAAGCATTTACAGAAGTGATCAGGAGCTTATGTGGGAGCTGCTCATCCGTAGATTTCCAGGGAGAGGAATATACGTGTATACACAGCCTCACACACACACACACACACACACACACACACACACACACATACCCGGAGACACACAAACTAATCAGCAAATCACACTGTGCAGCTGACATATTATCATATCATCATTACGACGAAGACGACTAAGCGAAGACAAAGGAGGAAAATGAAAGATAACAACAAGACAAAGAGGGAAAATTTATTTAAGAAAAAAAAAAAAAAACATTTGTGAGGTCAAAGCCTGCCACCAGGAGGTGACTGCTACATTATGCATTCACATGCCATAGGCTAACACATGTCAGCGGCCCAATGGACAGAAGCTCTGTTTCCCATATTGCTGACATGTGATTTGAAGCTGTTGGCTGTCTGGTTGGGACAGAGGCAGCTGGCGGGACACCTCCGAGCCGCCTCAGGCTGATCTCTGCTGCACACACACACACACACAGAGACACACACTGATCCACTGAAGGATCCAGACGTGGGATCAGCTTCTCCCACTGTGATGAACCCAGGGCCTTACTGGAGGACTGGCTGCTCTGTGCTGCCTTTTATACACTGGAGGAGAGGCTTGCTTCTCTTGTGGTGAAGGTGGAGGTGATGATTTTTTTATTTTTTTTGGGAGGGGGGGTCTTTTTTTGGAGTTTGTGTGAAATAATAAAATTAGAGAAATGTCACAGATGAACTTCCATAGACAAAGTCAAGAGAAAATGATCAAATCTTTGTGCTTCTCTGTCACAATTATCCAAAATATTCTTGACTTAAGTTTGCAGTGCCCTTACAGTTTCTGCTCTTTGTTGAGTTCCAACCAGAGGGGCACACATTTAACTATTCATGTGGAAAGTTTGATGGGGGAAGAGAAGGGATTTAGCCCTTGTTCCCAGTACAATAAATGCAACACGGAGAATACTTTTGAAAATGACAAGATACAGACCTATTTTTAATCCAGCACTGCAGGGCATATTTAACAATTACTTGCAAATCTGCATAATGAATGAGGAGCAAGAGTGTATTTTAAGTCTTTGGCGCTTTATTCCCCAACTTAGTGTGTCAATGCATGAGAGATGGAGAGACAACGTGTCAGAAATATTTGGAAAATGTATTTTTTTGTGTGTGTGAAAAACAGGAAATAAAGATGCCGAAATACAGAGATACAGCAGATTTAAAAACTTGTAATAATAATAATAATAACAATAATGTTTTTTTTCTTCTTTCATGTTTAAATGCAAATGAGATGTTAATTTTTCTTAATGATTTGCTGTACCTGAGGCATGGAAAAGCTCAGAAACTCAACTGTCTGACTGCTTTTGTGCTCAGGGTATGAAAAGTAATTTAACAAAGTGTTTTCTAATCAAAGTAATGTAACCTGATCTCACTTGCATTCGGATGTTTAATACAATACAAAAAAAAAAATCACTGGAACCACTCCATATATGTGTGTATGAGCGTGTGTGTATGAGCGTGTGTGTGTGTGTGTGTGTGTGTGTGTGTGTGTGTGTTAGAGGGGGTGGGAGGTGTTGGATAAGGACTAATGATGGGACAGATCATCAGCTGAACCTGAACACTGCACACAGAAGGAGAAGAGGAAGAATTAAATTTTTGGTGGACACTAAAGTGGAAACAGGTAACGTGTGAGTGAGAGCAGCTCTGGCTCCTTCATCTGTTTTATCATCTGAAATACGACACTGACAGCTGTAAACTTCCGCATTGACTTTTACGTCTATTCTTAATTTTTGATGATGTGCCATCAAAGACAGTAAACGGTTAAATCGGCTGCATTAAACTGACATGTTTAGTGTTTGGTACACTTCAGAGAAGAGAGGCAGTCATCGAGACACCAAGAGAAACAAGAAGAAATGCGACTTACAGTGTTTGAATTCGCCCTTTTTATGAAAAAATAAATAAAATGTATTTTTTTATTCTACAAACAAAAATAATATCAGGATGTACTCACCAAGAAATTATGGAATTCGAGATGATTTTAATCATTAATCATTTAATCATTTATTGTCAGTTCATTTCTTACAATCCTGCCTGTCAGCTGACCCATCTGAAAGTTGAAAACTCATGTGCAGACTCGAGAAGTTACAGTCAACAAAAGCACGATTAGTCACGCACAGAATATTAATAATATTTTAATATTAAAAAAGAGATACAGCCTGACAACTGATGACAACAAAACGATTGATAATCATATGATAAAATCATAATAACAGTTGCAATATTTCTGGGACATTATTTAGGAATATCAGATGTATGAACTATCATTATTTTTTTTATTCGTTAAGAGATGCTGAAGATTCCCAGTGTGTGTGTGTGTGTGTTTGTGTGTGTGTGTGTTCAAATCAATACATTTGGGGGTTATAATTAGTTTATAACTCTGTAATATTAACATATAATCTGGTTTAAATGCATTAAACGTTCAAATTAGTGGCGAAAATTAGACCAAAAAAAGGACTTTTGCCGTTGAAGTTCTTCCACATAACAAATAAATAGAAAAAACTATTGATAAGAAACATAGATCATATTCTAATTTAACGTTTAAACGCGTTGGGATCAATGGAAAACAGTTGTAATGATCCAATTAATTATGGGCAAAATTAAAAGCAAGTGCAAAATCAATCTTTCACGGTGTCGAGGATGGAATCAAATTGATGCTCCATCTGTTCACGCCAAGCAAAGATTTGTAGCCCGGAGTGTGGTGTAAGCCTCGCTGCTCCATGGAGCTGCAGGACGCAGGGAGGAAATCCAATATACAGTGTGGAGAGATATTTCTGTTAGTGTTACAGGATTATGTGTAGGTGGAGAACTGTGGGAAGGCTGCAGGTGAACTCCTCAAATCTACCTCTGTTTATTCAGATGTAAAAAAAATATTATAATTTTTTATAGTATTATAGATTTTTAAAGCAAATATTTGAGGTTCAATGTGTATTTTTGGGGCAAATTTAGTCCCCAAAAAAAGCCTCTAATATTTTATAGATTTAAGCATGCAGAATATTTGAATCCCCACACATTCTTTGACATTATTCTCAGATTTACAGAAGGTGCAACAGAGCGTTGATATCCCCATATATTCATCCAAATCTCCCCCACCCCTCTGTCCCTTAAATCCAAAAGGATTAATATTCAACTTACAACCATTGGTGTCAGCTCCCCCCCCCTCTGCAGGGGAAACTCGGATCGATTGGTGACGTTGGAATAACGCGAGACAACCAGCAGAGTCTGCACGGGAGGAAAGAAAACACACAAGTGACACCTCTGGAAATAAGAAGTTAGCTCTACACCACCACCACCTCCACCACCTCATCCTCCCTGCAGTTAACCCTGAAAGTGTGAGCTGATGTTCGGCGGGTGGAGCTGCTGAACCCTCGGTGATGCTCCTGCTGCTGCTGCTGCTGCTGCTGCTTCTTCCCTCTCCTCCACCTCCTCCTCCACCTCCTCCACCACCACCAACATGCCACCTCTCCTCTCTCCTCCTGCACAGGCCATTAGGAAGCGGGGCAAAAGATAAATTGCTCTCTGTCAATACATTACACCTCTCCTAATGGGTGCACACGAGCTCCAAAAACATTTTCCAAACTCTTGACATGCGGTGGCATCGTCTTAAATACCGCAGTGGAAGCGAGTCAGTAATTGTATGAGAATTTATTCAGATTTAGTTTCTCTCAAAGTGATACATGTGTGTTTTTCCTGCTTTAAGCTGATGAGAAGAAGTATTAAAGTTGAATTATTGATGGTTAAACTGCTGTAATTGATTCAGTCTTTGTGTTGTTTAAATGTCTTTTTAGGAGCTCTCTGACCTCCGTTTTGTAGCAGCTGAATGGAGAGGGGCCCCTTCCTAAAAAAAAAAAGAGAGAGAGGGGTTACAGGGCCCACCTGACCACAGTCAAACACAGCCACGGCAGCACGTGCTGTCCAAACACAAAACCAAACAAAGTAAACACGTGAAAACGATGTATTCGTTTGGATGTGTGTGTGTGTGTGTGTGTGTGATCAAAACAACAACTTCAGCATTTTACCTCACCCTCTCCATCCTCCATCCCTCCCTCATCCTGCTTAATTTTTGCAGCGGGGAGATCAAATTGTGGGGAGCAGGAGGGCAAGAGAGAGAGAGAGAGAGAGGAGAGAGAGAGAGGAGAGGGGGAGAGAGAAAAAAACTGAGGGAGGGGGGTGATGATGGTGATGGTGAAGAGGGGGGTCTTATAGAGGGGGGGAGAAGAAGAAGAAGAAGAAAAAAAAGAATGTAGCTTTAAGGGAAATGTGCAGCCGGGTGTGAAATTACAGCCTATAGTGCTACATATTGTACCAGAAGCTCACTCCAAAAACAGTAACAAAAAGAGAAATCATCCCCTAACCTGACCAGGAGGCAGTGCGCGAGATGTGGCCGTCTGCCCCTAAGAGATGCCCCCCAGCCCCACCTACCACCACCACCACCACCACCAACCCTACTCCACCCAACACACACACAAAATAAGTGGCAAAAATTAAAACATGAAATTATGCATTTTATTTATTATTATCATCACTGTTATTATTAATATTATTATTCTTATTATTATTATTTTGGTAGTAGTAATTAGTGTGTATGGATATTATACGTGAATTATTAATGACTGATTTTCCATCAATTTGAGATTTTAATTTATTGATTTTTATGAATTTATAGTATTTTTATGTTATGAAATATTGTTTTTTTTATTATGTATTTTATGTTCTTTTAATTCTGTTGCTTTAATGTTTGTTTTGTTTCCCTGTAAAAGACAAACTTGTGAAAAACGTGCTCCACAAATTCCATGTATTATTATTTAAATATATATAATATTTATATCTTTATATCTAAAGAACTTATGTGTGAAATAAAGGAACTTTTTTTGGATTATTTGAATAAATTATAATCTCCCATAAACTCTACTTTTAAAAGTAGAATATTAATATGATATAAAATGATGCACCTTGACTTTCATGTGACTCCATCATGCATTGTTTAGTTTAATTTCATGTCATGTGACTTAACTCTGCAGGTGCAGGCCCACTCTTATCACACCTCACATGGATCTACAGTTATAGATAATTGTTCCAGAAGAGTATTTGTACCCATCAGTTTGACCACAGACGCTCAAGTACACCCCAAGTTGTACTTTTTTTTTTTTTTTGACTTCTTTGACAGCACCTTTAAATTTGAGAAACTATACAGCGCCATCTACAGAGGCCAAGCGGCACAGCTGCGCGCAGATCAGTTTCACCTCCAACTAACCAACCAGCCAACCAACCACCACCACCACCACCACCACCACCAACACCTCTGCTGCTCCCAGGTTGGACCAGTGCAATCATCACACCATCAGCTGAATGTAAACACGTCAATGCATTTACGCACATTACGCACCAGTTTTGATATCCTATACTATCAAACTGGAGCATTAAAAATAAATAATGTTAGGCCTACTTGAGTTCCAGAGCGGATATAAACACAGATGAGCAAAAAAAACCAAACAAACAAAACAATTTAAAAAAATAAAAAAGATCAAATTCAAAGACAGATGGAGCTAAATCCGGAGACCTGTGCACACAGAGATATCCTGCATATTCCCAGAGACAGGCTGGATTAAAAGAAGAGCAGAAATAAACTCAAATAAAAAAAAATCTCTCTTTCATTGATTCAAAACTTCCAGTAAGCGAGCATATAATTCACAGCTGTTATAATGTCTAATAAACTCCGAATCCATTCCTTATTTATCTCCCTCCCCTTCCTGCCCGTGTGTCAGACCCAGAGACCACCTCATTTGGACCCTTTTTTTTTTTTTTTGCGTTGGCGAATCACAAAGTGTTGGCATCTATTGCCTTTGTCTGACAAGTCATCCATATAAGCAAAAGGGGGGGGGGGGGGGCGGGGGGTCTGCAGAGGGGTGGTGTGGTGTGGATGGGGGTGGTGGTAAGGGGGGTAAAGAGAGAGAGAGTGAGAGAGAGAGAGAGAGAGAGAGGAGGGGAGGGTTGCAGCTTTTAGAACCACAGACACACAGAGAGAGGCTTCATTCCCAGCCCCAAAGATCCAGCCTAACGCATCAAGCGCAGGGAGCAAGAGAAGAGAAACCCCCCGATGTGTGCGTGTTTGTGTGCGCGTGTTTCTTCTCCGTGCCGTGTTTTTTTTTTTTTTTTTCTTTCCCTGACGCGTGAATCAAGGCCACCAGGATTTGAGGAGATAACCGGGCCCTGCACACGCTCGCTGGATCTCACCGTTTCATTCCTTTAAAAAAAAGAAAAAGCGGTGCGTTCTCGCTTGGCACGCTGTGAGAGATATTTTTATTTTTGTTGCACCTCTCTTGGTTCACTCCAAAAAAAATTTAAAGCGATATAAACTAAAAAAAAAAAAAAACAGCAGGTCGTATTCCTGAAACAAATCGGTCATGCTGCGCACCTGCCAGACCTCCGCTGCTCCCGGACCGGACTGTTGAAGAGAGAGAGAAAAAAACAGAAAGGGCAACTTTTTTGGGGGGGAGGAAGAAGTTGCCATCAGATCGGTTGTTGTGTAGCGGGTGGTGGAGGGGGCAAACTAAGTCCCTCCATCGAATAGAAGCACCTTTTTTTCTTCTTCTACATCATCCTTGATAGGAAGGCGAAACGGCGACTTCAGTTGATTATCTCTCTTTCCTTTGCTATCCAATGGATATTCACTGCAAAGCAGACCCCTTCACAGCGATGCACCGTAAGTAGCACAACCTGAGTTGCTCTGCACACTGCAGCTTTCCACATGCATGCGGATAAAATAAAATAAAATAAAAAACATTTATCATTTATGCATATAATAAAATGACCGTAGCAGAGAGCATGGTGCTAACAGCACGTTGGCGCATGAAAACAAACCACACATGTTAACACGAGGCTCATAGTGGATTAAATGCACACCTGTGCGCAAATTGAAGCCATCCAGCCGGTTGAAAATTCTCGGGAATATGATTGATAAATGAAAATAAAAGCAGTGATGTGCAGGAATTAAACTTGTCACAGTAAACAAAGAACATGCGTTGGCAGGTACTCTGTAATTTACACGTGTATCACCCTCCAGCTTCCCGCGCACTTTGTGTGTTTAGGCCCTAATAAGTCAGGCAGACATTAGTTACACATGTATTATTCAAATGATTCAAATAACAGCGAGGTCTCTAAAGTCCAACTTAAGTCCACACACAAGCGTGCTTTACTTGTAATGTGGCGAATGTGTGTGAATAATTGACGAGCTCTTCGTTTACCAAATAATATGTAATATGAGTAATCAAAGCTCGTTCAATTATTTAAAATTACCGTGCAGGGAAAATGAAGGAGCTTGCAACTTAATAGCCAACACGAGCCATGCATGGAGCTGCTGCAGTGAAAATATGAGGTCTGTGTTTTGGCTGCTGGAGTCTTAAATAAATTCATATTTGTAATTATTATATGACACATATGGGTCACTGTAGGCTGGATTTAATGTAGTAATTGTACATGCTGCACAATGGCTGTGGCATGGAAAATAAAATATGTATGTGCTGCATAATTAGGTGTCTTTAACTTGATGTCACCTCGTTTTATTTTGAAAAACACCATTATAGAGACATAATTGTAATTTAAAAGGTTCAACTTAAAGATAAATTAAACACAAAGGCATATAATAAAATAAATAAAACAACAAGCGTGGACACAAAGGCATATAATAAAATAAATAAAACAACAAGCGTGGATAAAATGCACCAATATAAATTAGACAAATTGTCAATTTTTGTTCATTACAAAATAAAATATATATATAAACATGCACGTTTATTATAGGACACTTTGTTTGCTGTGTGGTGATAATCCCAACTCTTTGCTCTCTATTAAAAAAATCTATTTTATCTAATATTAACTGGAATAATACCTGACAAAATATTATTATTTGTTCATTATGATACGTTCAAAACACAGCAAAGTAAGGCGGCACAGTGATGGCACTAAACAACTTTATAATTACATAAAAATTAATAAAATGAGGCTTTTTAAAAAAAGAAAAAACACAGAGAAATGTTAATTTCCATGCATCCTTTATAATATTATAAATATATGTAAATCCAGCTGCTGCATAGAAATAAATAAGGAGAGCTCATCTTCACTTATGTGACATTATATCAGATATTTTCCGTCCATTTTCGCCTCCACTATAATAATAAAAACTCGCCTCTCCTTTACGACTTTATGTAATGTTACGGTTGTGTCTGTGCTGCTGTTGTATCCCACGTAGGGCACGGAGGTGTGAACCAGCTCGGCGGGGTGTTTGTGAACGGCAGACCCCTCCCGGACGTGGTGAGGCAGCGGATAGTGGAGCTGGCCCACCAGGGCGTCCGGCCCTGCGACATATCCAGACAGCTCCGGGTCAGCCACGGCTGCGTCAGCAAGATCCTGGGCAGGTGGGTGAAGAGTCTCCGGCCAAGCCCCGCAGCCAGGTAGACTCTGCTGGGGTGGAAGGAGGTGGTGGTGGTGGTGGAGTTATGAATTTATAAATAGGTTTAATTATATTTTAATCAACTTAAATACAGATTAACGCTATTTTTTTTTTTGTAGATTTATAGAGTCCAAGTGTGGTGTTTTTCCATTTTTTGTGTGGATGTTGGTGTCTAATCTTACAGAATGCTTGTTTGCCGTCTATCCATGTGTACTAATGTATTTTTCTTGCATTTTAATGAGTTTTTAACAAAAGTTGTGCTTGTTCTGAGACGCCGATTTGACTCCTAAAACCCTGTAGTGTGATGTTTTGCTGCAGAAAAGTTTGCTCTCAGAAACAATACCTCTCCAAATGCGCGCAATGGCTCTGTCATTGCGCACAAAATTGTATTAAACGCCTTATCATATATCGGCTGAATCATTAATACTGCAAACTATCATCTCAACGGAGAATATATTATTATTTTTTATTTATTATGCAGATACTACGAGACTGGCAGCATCAAACCCGGGGTGATTGGTGGGTCTAAACCTAAAGTGGCCACGCCAAAGGTCGTGGAAAAAATCGCAGATTACAAGAGACAAAATCCAACCATGTTTGCGTGGGAGATCAGAGACAGACTGCTGGCAGAGGGCGTGTGCGACAACGACACTGTTCCCAGCGTCTCATCTATTAACAGGTAGGAAACAATCATTTAAATATGAGCTTCAAATGTAGCATATTTTATTTTATTTTATTTTTTTTAGTTTGCTTCAGGACGTAAACACTTTAATGAAGAGCGCAAAATTGAAAATCATTTCTCACAGTATATATCTGTGCTAAAGCGCACCACCCACAACAGAATATTGTTTGGCCAACTTTGTGCTGGCCGGCTAAAGGCTGAGGCTGCCTGCGGTCTCAGAGGTGCAATTCAATCTTTCAGACCAAACTCCCTCAACAATCAGCAGTACATCCAGGACTGAGTGAATCTGTCGAGATGAAAACCGATCAATATTCGGTGACCAGATCCCGTGGCGCTATAAAGCAGGCCAATTTTCTTTAGCACATCTAATGTGCTGGAGCTGGAAGCTGGAAGCTGGAAGCTGCTGAGGCTGGAAGCTGCTTGCACAGATACAGAGAGACTGACACTGACACTCTTCTGCAAGATTTTATTTTTAAAGAATATAATTTAAAAATAAAAAATATAAATGAACAAAAAGATGCCTTATGCTTTTCAATAAGGCTCCTGATTTAAAAGATATCTTGCTGTGATTAATATTGATGCAACATTATGATGATGCATAAAAGTTTAGTATCAATTGTGCCTTGATTGTGGCATTAAAGCTCTTATGTAAAACACTCACATGACAAACGAGTGTGTGAAATATATTTATTCAACAGCTCAGGTGTGAATATTTCTGCTGCACATCTCCGGTTTTCTTTAAAGAAATGCGTAAACAGCGCTGTAGTTATAGAAAAAGAAAGGCAGCTACAGGAGGACCCAGGACACCCCCCCCACACCACCTACCCCAACCCAACTCACCCCTCCTCACCCACCAACCCACCCTCCACCCCTCCACCAGAGATCCCTGGTGATGAACTTTGGTTAAGAGGCACTGTTCCATAGAGCCAGCATCAGCATTACATTTTAATGAGCTGATGGGAGAGCATGGACAGCTCCACACAAGACATCTTTTAAATAGAGAAAAAAGGCTGAAGAAAATTCATTTCATGCTTCGTGGCTGCTTAAAAAGCCCCATTTAAGGAGGCTCAGACACATGTATGTGATAAATTCAAAACGTACATTAATATCATTAAAAGAGCCCTATAAAGTTTTTTTCAATTCCAATTAAAGCTTTCTATTTTGGACCGGGGGCGGGGAGCTTTATGTGTCTTTGTTTATGTGGGAAATTAAATTGTGAATACAAAGAACTGTAATTCTATCAGCTAAATACAGTATGAGAGCTACTTTGAATTTCTATTATGGCTTAATGCTGAATTATTTTTTTAATTTTTGGAGCAGAAGAAATGTGAGATTTCAGTGTGTTGCTCTGCACACGTAACACATAATGGAGCACACACACACACACACACACACACACACACACACACACACAGACAAATGAGACGCATTTGTTTTGATTTAGCTGCAGGTTAATATTTCAGTGTGTGTTTTGAATTTCTAAAGGAGCAGTCTGCAAAAATCAATGGAAACATTCACAGTGCTTCAATCACTGTAGCAGATTATTTGATGCTACTTCAAGAAACTCTGGGGAAAAAAGTGACTTTGTCTCCAAATAAACGATAAGAGAAGTTCAAACGGGGCTTTCCCCCTCGGTTAAGACAATTGAGGGGAAAAAAAACAAAAAACGGACTGGAGCCAAAGTCTTTTCCAGCTGGATGATTCTGACTGGGGCCAGTCGTAGGTTTCTGTGGCAGACAGTCTGACCTCAGGACTGTTGACAAAAGAGGATGCTCTATTTAAACACCTTTCCCCTGCATGCATTATTAAATGCTACAGAGATAGTGTTGTACTACGAGTCAGAGCCACCGCAACCAACAAGTAACGCCAGCCTGCTGGTAGACATAAAAAAAAAAGGGGGGTGCTCAATGGCGCTAGATATTATTGATTCAGAAGGAAAGCAATTTTAATATTTCTTCAGGGGATTTTCAGCAACAGCCAGGTCATTAATTCATTCTTCCAAATTGCTTATTCAATATCAAGAACATGGATACCAAATAAAGTCTTCGGATTTATATAGCACACACAAGTCAAGGGGTCGAATAACTGTTATGGGGAGAAGTGAAAAAAATTAAAACATCAATATGCACTCTCTGGAAAGGCTTGTTGTTAGGTAGCTTTGCCTCCAAGGGGAGTTTTCTTTCTTTCTTTTTTTCTTTTTTTTTTTTTAATGTGTGTGACAGTGTTGGATTTATTTCTCTGAAGCCTTCTGGCACCTACAGTAACATCAATATCCAAATCATTTGATGCATTTCTGGATAACATGGGGATAAATATAAGAGGAGCATTTTTAACATTGTAATCTGGGCAGTTTTTTCTGAAAGTATTTTAAACTCTGCTGAAATAAACCATGCAAATAAAAAAGAACAAACACCAGCCCCTAAAAGGATATGTGGTCCTCAGCCGACCTCTTTTCCTTATGCTCTAAAATAGCTCTGGTGGCATTCATGATGAATAGTTTTAAAGTTTACAAATTATTGTGACAGCTCCCTTTCTCCCCAAGTGCCATTCAGATTAAAGGAATCTAATGCTGGCGTAAGCTTGTGCAAGGCAATAAGGAACTATTGCTTTCCTGTCACATATAATTTATAGCTTTCTATTTGCATCTGTTTGCCCGTGTGACTAATCCCCAACTTTTTCTCCCCAAGCCCCGATCAATACAACCTCATCCGCATTGGCACATTGGGGGCCGCTGGTTCTACAGAGATGTTTGATCTGGGAAGCAAAGGGCTACTATAGGGCTGCGATCGGCCCCAGTGAACCCCCCCCCCCCCCCCCCCCCCCCCCCCCCCCCCCCCCCCCCCCCTCTCCACAGTGAAAGGGGGGAGAGAGCTGATTAGTGTCGGCCAGGTAGAGTCAGTGAAGCTGATCATTGAGGTGAATTGATGTGATTTCATGCTTTGTTTGCAAGATCACTCAGACCAAAAGTGCAATGAAGACTTTTCTCCACACACCTCACCTTTAAGGTAGAACCACTGACCAGATCCACGTCTTGCGTATGAGTCGCGTTTGATATCTTAATCACAGGGTATCTCCATAGTAGCTGCTGTGGCCGAGCATTAGTGCTAGTTTCCAATAAGGGAAGAAGTCGTTCATCGAGAAGCAGCAGCTAACATCTGCTTTTTTCTTTTGTCCCCCAGGATCATCCGAACAAAAGTCCAGCAGCCTTTCCATCCATCTCCCGACGGGACGTCTCTTTCGACACCAGGCCACACTATAGGTAACACGGCGGTTCACGACACCAGCTTGAATCACAGCACACACATGTGCATGCATGTTGCTTATTTCTTTTTCTGTCTATTTCCCCAGTACCAAGCACAGCCTCTCCGCCCGTAACCAGCGCTTCCAATGACCCTGCAGGATCCTACTCCATCAATGGGATTCTGGGTATTCCACGATCCAATGGTGAAAAGAGGAAAAGAGATGAAGGTAAGAGAATTTTTTTTTTTATGTCTTGAGGGGGGGAAACCCCCCAAACATAAGCTCAGCTCAGGATTAGCAGAAAATGTCTAAAATCCTACAAAATAAAAGCTAAAAAAAAAATGGAATAGAAATCTTTGCAGGTTTATGCTATAAAACCCACTTTGCTGAAGTTGCAATTACAGCATTAAAACCTTCTTCAGTTCCAGTAGATGACCCTTATAAAACACCTAAGTCTGAACTCTGTTACACCGCTGTGTCAATCTGCCAAGGAGTCTTTTGATTTGAAGACACGACCTCCGCTGTTGTCTCCTGCAATTAATCTTTATGGAAGTGATTAAAGGGCTTTAGATAATTACATGTCAAGATGATGTAGCCAACCACCCGGGTCAGTCAAGAAAGCCGCTATAGCTCTGTGGAGGGCTCTTCTTTTCTTTTTTTTTTTTTCTTCCCCCTTTAACAAAAGTGGCTCCACTTCTGCTGCTGAAGTAGTAGGTTAGTGGATATAAAGGGGGCCTGAGGCGATATAGATTATTGGTTCTGTAAGCAATAGGCTTCCTTAATGTCACTACATAAGCAGCTGATGAGAATAGCTAAACAGATGCACTCATGTTAAAAAAAAGCATGCATGTGTACGGAGGGATGATGCGGCTGCTGAAAAAGGGGCAGTTATCTCAAACAGGGTGGGGAATGAGTGCCTTATTTCTGCAGTGCTCTGGAATGAGAGCTAATCAGAGCACGGCAGTAGTTTACATAGCGTCTTCTTTGTTCTGGCGTTTGTTGAGAAGCACAGGGGTTTGCGGGATATTGAGTGGAATTGATGTTTTATGTGCGTGCAGGGAGGGAGGGATGACTAATGACCTGTCAGAGGTAGATTTCCTGGCAAAGATATAAAAACCAGCATGACGTGGACATGGCAAATGACATAATCAAGTCTTTCCCTGTAAGAGATGCAATCGCGGAGGCATAATGCAAACGTCTGGTGTTTTCAAGGGTTCATTTTCAGTCGTTCGAGGACCTCTCATATTAGCCAGGGTGTAATGTCTAGTCACTGAATGATAGAATGCACACATTTCTATGCAGATTGCTACTGAAGGGCAAAGAGGTATTAAAGGGCATGGAGAGGAATAAGGTGTGTGTGTGTGTGTGAGTGTGAGAGAGAGAGAGAAGGGGGGGAGAGGTGGCCTGTTTTGTGGAGGTCTTCCAGGTGACAGCGCCATGTTTCTATGGCTATTCAGTCTCAAATGATTCCCCTGATGTGCTGCCATTTCTGTGATTTAGGTGCTCGGCCAGCATTACGATGAAAGAGAAGAAAGGTCTGTGTGTGTGTGTGCGCGCGCGTGCTCGTGTGTGTGCGTGCGTCAGTCGTTGGACTTGTGCTGAGGGTTGACGGAGGGAGCCGTGGTTCTTATATACTCTCTCAACGTACAGCTGGTACCTACCTGGAACCACAGGGTCAGGGATACTTTATCTTTCCAAAACATAAACCCCAGGCCTTGGCCACACACACACACACGGTTGCAAAAGCAATGTCTCGCCTGGAGCCACAGTTTGTAAGAATAGTATATTACATACGATGCTACCCTGTAGACACTATTGTCCTGTTGCCGTCTTCTTTTTAAAGTGCACCTCACCCCCCAAAAACCAAAACAGAAAAACAGAATTTCAACATTTTAGGTTGGCTAAAAAAAGGACCATAGCTTCCATTTAGGACACTTACGATATATCTTCAGTATTTTATGGGATGTGGAGGTTTTTGCAACCATTATAGTGAAAATAGTGAGCAGTTTTATCTTGAAATTTAGGCCGCAGCTCCTGTACGTCATAACCTGGAGGTGTATATGGCCCTATATTACCACGTGTGATTGTTCTCAAGGTGTATTGTTGACATATTTGCCATAATTACCATCAAGGTCTTCTGTTTTCACTTTCATTCATGCATCGTTTTTCTTAAAAGTACTCGTTTTTAAAGAAATATGTGTGGAAATGGCCTACTGGTTATTCTTTAAGCTCATTATGTGGCTCTGAAATCAAACAAATAGAAGTAAGAAGCAGGTTTGAGCTGCCAGCGCAGTGTTTCATGGTCATTTTTTAGCTGAGGTCTGTTTCAGTGTCGTCTTGCTCGCTATTCAGGCGTATTTTGCTTCCCTCAGTAGGCGGTAGTCTATAGCCAGTTAATGCTTGGATTAAATTTCCTCACAGCACAGTAGCTTGCCTGAGCCCTGTTTAACTTGGTAAGCCTCATGATGATTATGGCACAAGCAGTCATTATCAAGGGTTGAAAACATGCACAAAAATGAGCTAAGGAAAGGAGGGGAAGGGTTAGGGAGGTTGAGGCGGCGTGCAACACAAGCCCCGCTGAAATGGATTGGCTGTGCGGTCCAGAGTATTTGTTTTAGGTAGTCGCTGTGGCGCTCTGCCAAGCCAGGCAGACAGCTCCTAAGTTTCCAAGTCAGCAGTGCCCTTAAAAAAAGGTCCCCCCCATTACAGGAGGGATGTAGAGATAATGTAGTGTGACACACGTTATGTACACTGGGTCTCGGCAAGAGGAGCTTCAGGGACACAGGTGTCATAAGAGCCATTAATCTGCTATTGTCACGTGTTATTGCAAATTAAAAGTAGCATGTTACACTTGGCAGCCATTGTTGCGGACGGACAGAGTGGGGAAAAGAGAGAGAGAGAAAAAGAGAGAGACCCCTGGAGATGGTGTCTTTGGTGACCACGGCTGTCCGTTTTACAAAGTGACATATATTAGAATTTGCAATTCTGCAGAGAAAAGCTATTACCTCACAGATTAACATCCAAGTGCCCCACATCCCAACTGCGCCACCCCCCACTGCTCTTGACACTGTAGGCTTGAGAAAAGACAAAGGAAGAGCTGCTTCACTCGGGGTGAAACACAAATGTTTCATACGGTATCGGATGTTTAAGTACAAATCTGCTTTCATGGATGTTTTTGTTCACCTTCTTGTTATTAGTGAGTTGAATTGACCTGAGCAGACAGCTCCAGGAGGTCTGTTGAAAACATGCAGTGTCCATGAAGTGTGTCCGGCCTTTCAAAGTCGTATCACACGTCCCCCCCTCTTTTCAGAGCGGGCACGCACAAATTGCACAATCAGACCTGTAGATGATTCTTAATTTCAGCCGTTCTGATCGCTTTCTTGCTTTGTGTCAGGGTTTTCTTCTTGATTTATGAGAGAAATACCAAGAGAGAAATTTCATGATAAGATGATCATCATAAATTTCAAAAGCCAACAACAATAGCCAGTGGCAGTCAGAATGGATGTGATTCTGTGCTTCAGTAGCTGTTGAATTAATTATTTCTCCTCTCTGAGCGTCATGAGGACTGAACCCGATGTGTGTGTGTGTGTGGAGGGAGATGAGTGATGGAGCGGGCCCGCCGTCACACCCTGCTCTGTGTATCAGCATCTGTTTTGGGGGGAGAGGAAGAATCAACACAGGAACTCAGAGCGCAGCAAAATGTCAGCACCTAAGTGCAACCTCCAAATTAGATTAATAAAGTCTTTGAAAGCTCAGGAACATCACAGCAAATTGATGGCCAACAGTAAGCAAAATGTTCCCCTCTGAATCGTATGAATAATCACACATAGAGCTGCAATTAAAGCATATCTTAATTATTTTAAATCATTGTTTTGGCCTATATGATACTAAAAAAAGGGTGCATCACAGTTTCCCAGAAGAGAATTCTGATTTTCTTGTTTTGTTTTTGTTTTTTCATTTCATATAAAAGTGAGAAACCGAGCAAATTCTCACATCTTTCGATGATTTTTATGGATTAATTTTCCGTTCTTCTGCTAATCAATTTATCGCCTAATCCCTTTGAACACTAATCAGAGATCTTTGGTGGTGCAGAACAAACGTATCACATTCCAAAAGCAGCATTTCATTTATGTTTACATAATCAAAACATTCAATTAGAAAAAACAAAATGCGGCTGAGTTCATCCAATTTGCCTTAATTTGATTTCATTAACCGAGAATTGAATCAGGCGGGAAATTATAGAGGTGTATTATTGTGAAATACATAACAATGTGTTAAGGGATCGAGAGCGTATGTATGTTGACATGTTATTTAAACATGGAGCAGACAGGGGAGGGGGTGAGCTCATTCATCTGAGGGGGGCTTTCATGACCTCAAGGTGCCAGCTCACCTCCTCGTGCCTCAAACAAGAACTTTGTTTGTTTGTTTTTTTATTGCGCGAGAGAGTTGAAAACTTTTATTCTGAAATCATCCCTTTATCAGAGTGTTTCAGAGAAGGCTATTATTCATGCTCAATCTGCACTTCATGCATGATAATTGTTCTATTTTGATTTAACGGGCAGTGACTCATTCTCAGTCCCAGAGTTGCGTTGGCTAAAGCCTCCTGCTAGGGGTCATGACCTCTGGGTGCCAAACCCGCAGAGAGGAGTCCGCTTTATAGAGCTGGTTATCTGATCTGATGGAGGCTGCTCCCTCGTTACTGGAGTGTTAATACAGACCGATGTCAAGATGAATACACTCAACTCCCAGAGATGATCAATAAACAACCACAGAGCGGGACAAGCGTGTAACGCTCCGACAAAGCCGCTGTGGTCAAAGATTAGTATCGCCGCCGCATAATGGGCAGATTTAGAAATGTCCAAATAATGGATCTGACTTCTTGTAGCGGCAATATGTGTCTATAGACACTTAACCACACATGATTATTGCAAATATTTTTTATTTTACATGGAAAAAGGACATAGTTAGTTAGAAATTAATCAGAATGTGATGCCCTAAAGCTCAGTTAATTTGCTTTTTAAGTGTGTGTAGGTTGATCAGATTTGACTTTATTTATATTTTTATTTAAATTTATGGACTTTTATATTGTTAAATGATTTGTACATGGATACTGAATGGCATTTATTCTTTGCAGACGAAACACAAGTCTCTCATGGTATTTCTTCTGGGTTTTCATGTCTTGCCTTTAGTAAGAAAGTCATAAATTATTATTTCAGAACGACACAGTTTTGGTTAATGTTTAAGTGCATAAACGACTTGTTGGGTTTTGGTTAAAAATAGTCTTTAGTGAAGGTTAGGGGACCTTTGTCGTCATGGTTACTATAATAATCACATGATTAAGGTTAACGAACAATCGTGATCATGGTTAAAAGACATCGACATTGACTCCTGCGTGACTAGCAGTCTAACCTTTTGTTGACACTTTGTGGCTCTATAATAACATCACAATACTTCCTCCTTATGACAAGACTCATAATTTATCTGACCGCTAGAGGGCTTTGACACTTTGACACAAACGTGTTTTTGTGCATTTGCTGAAGCAACCGATGATATAGTGCTGTTAGGACAGCGGTCTCAACAATGATTAAAGATGCATAAACTTTAGGACAGCGGTCTCAACAATGATTAAAGATGCATAAACTTGATTTACGTTCTAAACGTCAACACCAGAATCATCTTCATCACCAAAACACACAAGTCGTTGCTGGTTTTGTCTGACGGGAATCAGTAGCTGGGAGGACAGATGCGACTCTCCTCAATCTGAGTGGGAGGACGAATGTGTAGGTTGACCCAGGATGGTTTGCCTTGTACGTGGGAAGTGTATTCCACTGTGGTGAATGACAAATATGGTGGTGTGGGGGGGGTATTGATCAGGTGTTGTGGTTCAGGCCGGCTGATGGAAAGTAATTAATGACTCTATTTGCTTTGGTAGCAAAGAGAACAATTGAGTTTGATAAAGTGACAAGCAGCAGCTATAGTAGGTGAGGGCCTTCACGGAGGCTGTGCGAGAGAAAACGTGTTGAATATAAACCCGAATGTGCCGAAATATTCAGACAGCACAGAAAAATCAGAGCTCAGAGTTGTTGGCTTTGGAGTGACACTGTCAGCTTAGCATGAAGACTGAAAACAACGTGAATTTTAGAGGTGCTGCTAGGAAGATTGGAGAGAGCAAGGCTAGCTGTTTCCCCCTGTTTCCAGTCTTTATGCTAAGCTAAGCTAACCATGCTCTTGGCTGTAGCTTCATACTTAATAGACAGACACGGGAGTGGTGTTGATCGTCTCATCAAACCCTCAAACAAACTACTGTGGTCGTATGTCGTTCGAAACCACCAAAGCATTCTCTCAATCTTTCAAGATTCAAAAGTGAAAAAAAAATGTTGCTAACTTGTTTTTTTGGGGGGAAATGTGTAATAAAAAAAGCGTTAAAACATTTTAGAATAATTTAAATTTGATGTTGCAGCTATAAAAAAACATCTTTGGTTCGGTAGTAACTCTCATAAAAAGGTTGGAACAGGCACAAACATAATACACACCTGTGAAAAACATATCATCGTTTCAGAAACTAAGAAAACTGCTTTTTTTTATAGATAATACGGTGGATTGAAGCATGTAATCCTTCAATTTATGTGCCACAACATTTGGAGTTATGTGGTTTTCACTGGAGAGTGACACACTCTCATACATATATTATATATAAACAGACATATGAAGAAAACGTAGGGGTAAAATCAAGAGTTTCACAAGCTAATAACAGATCATACTTTTCTCCATCTTCTACCAAGCTGTTACCAGCGCTCACTTTACAATAATTTAAGGTAACATGTGGAAACTGATTCGGCAGCCCTGATACTGAATCTACCGTGTATCAGACACATCATGGTCACAATCTGATCAATCTAATAAGCACCGATAACAATCTGGTTCATCGGATCGGTGCATCGCTTGTAAATAAGTCCTGTATTCATTTGTGCAGAGAAACAATACATTGTTAGCTAACTCATAACTTATTTATTACTTGACATTTTTGCAGCTATCAGCACAATTTCAGGTTACGGGCGCGCGCGCACGTGCTCAGACACACACTCTTTTATAGCTCCTTCGGCTCTTCGCGGGAGAGTCGGGTTCATCCTCTGGCCTCATCCTGTGAAAAAAAGGTCAAGCAGCAGAATAGAATGGCAATAACCCTCCCAAATGGTACTATCACACAGACATGATTGATCAATTGAATTCCATGGCAGAGAAAAATGTGGGATTAAGTAGAGTATTATACGCACAATGAGTTGAGGCATGATGTTCATTTCAAGTTCATTTCAGCTCCCTCTTGCCACCAGATCAGGCAATCAATAGGGGCCTTGCATATCATATATCACCGCTCTCCCACTGAGGGGAGAACATAATCTGCCGCAAATTTAGAATGACAGATTTGCAAGGGAGCTGAAGCTTTCTGGGATCCGGGGAGGAGACCTACAGACACTGCAGCCAGGAGAGGTAGAAGAAAGAGAGAAGGGGGGGTAATATGTGTGATGGAGAAAGGCTGAGGGAGGGAGGGGGAGAAATGGAGGTATGGTAGGATGGTCTGTAAAGTGACAACGGGAAAACCTAAAGCATCCTTCTCCCAACAGTCGGGTAATCAGGTCAGGAGTCAGGAGAAAATTCCTGTGTTTGGAGAGCAGGATGATTGAACTAGACTGTACGATTTTATTCAGCCTCTTGTCCTCCGCCGCTGTTTCCAAATGGAATCACACACATCCACAGCTGAAAATAGTTCCCACCAAATGACTGTTATGATCGACTACATTTGCTAAAAACTACAGTGCCTAAATGTTTACGGAAATTGTGCTTTAAAAAAAAAAAAAACTGCTCTTGATTTCAGAGCAGCACCGGTAGGGAAAAAAATCCTCTCACTGGAACGAAAAAGGCATTATAATGTCCTAGCTGCTGCTTTCATTAGTATACATGCTTGCCACGACATGTATATATTTGCAAGTGATGGTGATCCATCAATTACCAGAGGGCTCTCAGATCATGATGGTGCTACTACTGTAGTGGGGGGTGTCAGGAAAAAAAGCCTGTGTGATGTAGCCAGTGGCTCACTACAGCCATTAAGGAGTGGAAAAACCTGCACTCCATCCCTTTTCTGTCCTACTCAGATCCCCCACAGAGGTGGTGCAGAAAAAAAAAAACATGAGGAGAATATAAAGTGCATAGCTTGAAGTAAAGGCCAGCTTCCCAGGGTCAGTGTCTCGATTGTTGCTCTTTCTTCTTGTAGATGGTTCAGATGGTTCTGGCCCAAACAGTGATTCTCAGGGTAGTGTGGAGAGTTTACGGAAACACCTTAGGGCAGATGCCTTCACCCAGCAGCAGCTTGAAGCACTGGACCGGGTCTTTGAACGCCCCTCGTACCCTGACGTCTTCCCTACATCGGAGCATATCAAACCTGAACAGGTTAGTAAAGCACTGCAACTCACCACTCGTCTACACGTTACAGTAAATACACACAAATTGTGCATGTGATGCTGAATGAAGCACAGAAAAAAAAAACACACCTTTGTCACAAATATTCCCAAACCATATCCAGAAACTAAAGCTAATTAAACAAACGTCTGAGCTGTCCAAGCACTGGATTACAACCAAGCATGTATAATGCTGGAGGGATCACCAGGAAAACTCCCACACATTATTGATTTTGTGATGAAAAACACATTCCTTGTATCCCCTATAATTGAGAATAACAGTAAGGCAACATGAAATTAATCGATACCTAGATTTTTTCTTCATTTCTGCTGTGTTATTCAACTGCTTCTTCTCGCCCTTTGTTGTTTAATCTCCGTGTCACACGTTGATGTTTAACGACTGACGCAGCCTTGAAGGCTGCCTTCATTGTAACATGCATTCGTGAAATGGATGTATGAAACCATGTATTCCCTCTCCTTCCTTCTGATATTACAACCACACTCGCCATCCATCCTCATTTCAAAAATTAAGTGGGGGAATAGCCACCACCACCACCCCCCCACGCCAAAACGACAGCCACAAACCAGCGCTTATTAAAAGCTCTGGGCTTATTACAATGGATAACCTTTATTTACTTTCATTATACTATTAAACAACAAGAGACTATTAATTTCTCCCACCAAACTACAAGTCGGACCCATAAAGCAAAAGCAGTCGCCTAATTGAGTTCATTTTAATTTCTCTCCAATCGGGGCGAATTACGCAGGTGATAAATCAGTGGGACAGGCCTCACCTCCAGAAGAGGGCCTAATTTGCAGCTAATTACAAAACTGATTTCTACTGGAAGATCAATACCAAAACGAATTGGAAATGACTTGCAATCACAAAGAGCGTCAGGGAGAGTATTAAAAAGCAGAGGGAAAAGGGTTAGACTAAAAAAGGGGGCAAGTGAGGAGGGGTGAAAAAAAAAGAAAAAGGAGGCCAGGAACAGTCTCGAAAAATCAGGTTTAATTTAATGCAATATTAATCAGAGCACTTTCCCTTTCATGGGTGCCTCACGTTTTTTCTTCCTCTGGAAAATGTGGCCCTATTAGCCAGTGTCTGGGTTCTGTAGCGGGGCATTAAAAACCCATTCTAGAGATGCAAAACTCAATGGATTCACCCCTCCCACACTTCTGCTAGCCATTTGGTCATCCCATTCAGACCTATCTTTTCAGTTTTCCCCCTTCTGCCCTTTATCTGCATGATAAAACGTCTGTTTGGCGTCTGAAGCCTCCGAGAATAGAGGAAAACATCCGACATTGTGCCAGTGAACAGTTGTAGCAGACAATTAGAGTTTATCGGTGATAGTGGCAGACAAGAGCGGGGTCACGGGCGTCCCCCTGTGGGAGCGCGGCCCACTGAGCCACTCAGGCTCACACTGAGCTTTGGACAAACATTGTCAACACTCAGACTCCGGAAGTCTCATCTCATTAAAAAAAACCTGCTAACATCTGCCATGAGTGTCTTTTAGTGGATTTACAAAAGGAAACATGGAACGACGAGAGACAAGGATTATTTTTAGATTGAGTAAAATTTTCTTTTTTTAATGAAGGGAAAGCTCATCCAAATTACAAAAAGACACACTGTTTGTATGTCTTCCACTGATTGGAATTGAGTTTGTGGAGCTCAAAGTATTGAACGTGTTTCTTTAAAAACACAATGTTACCAGTTACTCAGGATAAATTCACAGACTTGGTTGTTTTGGCACTTTTTTCTGGAACTACTTTCGAACAAGGAAACGGTCCCAGTGATTTCTGCTGATTATCCACAAATTATTTCTGGAAAGACTTCTTGGCGACTTAAATAGATCGTCCAAAGCGCTGATGATCAAAAAACTACAGAAAGTTGGCAGGTAATGCCTGGTCACTTTTGAGACATTTGAGAAGTTTGGCTTCATACATTAAATGATTAAATATATAAATATATATTACTTTGGTACTCAGGTAACTTGGGTATCATTTTCAAACAATACCAGGCACTACTAAGAGTTTTTAAATGATTAATATTATTATTTAAATGACCTCCATAAACGTGGAGGTTGAGATAGAAGTTTCAGGAGTGGAAATCTTAAAACTTGAGCATATAAAACCAAAATCATCTGCATCGCTTGATACAGCTAGTTCTAAACACATGTTGTTGTTTTGTTTTTATTTGCATGAAAGTCCTTTAAAACACTTTTCAAATAGAGAAAGGGCGAGTCGTGCATGTTGTTGTATTCAGAGATGGGATGTAACGAAATTTAAAGGTGGTTTAGTTTCCAAATTAAAAGCAAAAATAGAAAGAAAATGGGAAAAAAAAGGTGGATGATGTCTCTCAAACAGGGCCACATGGTGTGCCTGTAACAAAGCAGAACTGCTTTCTCCCTTGGCTGATCAGGGGTAGGACTGCAGTCAAGCACAAAGGGCCAGCTGACGCCTTGGCTTTTCACTCATCTCAAAATCCCACTTCCTCTCAGACAATACCAAAATACATTCATGATATGCTTGAACTGCCACCCTGCAGCTTGAACACACACACACACACACACACACACACACACACACACACAATGCTCTCATACAAATTTATACTCGCACAGGCCTGTGTGGAGCGCTTAATGGAGGAGGAGAAGGGAGGATTTCCATCTAGGTATTGTTTGGTTGTGTAATGATTCAACTGTCCTTTTCCCAGGCTAATGAGTACTCGCTCCCTGCCCTGAATTCCAGCCTGGACGAAGTCAAGCCCAGTTTATCCTCTAGCGCCAACCCAGACCTGGGCCCCAGTGTGTCGCAAAGCTACCCTGTAGGTAAGATCAAGTGCCATACAGTATGCCTTTATGCTGCCGAGCCACAGCTTCAGCTGAGGGGGTTTGAACAATGTAAAAGTACAGAGAATTAAAAAAAAAAAAAAAAAAAAAAAAAAAATTGACAAGAAGAAAACAAATGAAATGTATGAAAAATAAAAGCAAAACCAAAAAAAAAGTTAAGTGTGAAGACTTTTTTAATACCATTTCACTCTGAGCTGAAAAGGTGGTACGATGATGCGATAAAAGCTTAGCAGCTGTCCTCCGTCTGTTTTTTTGCTGAGCAAGCAGGGCGATAAGAGAGATTGTGGGTTACAGGAAGGGAAGGGAAGGGAAGGAGGAGGAGGTGGGGGGGGCGAGCTGTTCAGTCACCGCTGGACAAGGACCTTTGGGTGTCAGCACATCAGAAGTATGACTGTGTATCAGAGCAAGGTCTCACACACACACACACACACACACACACTCACACAAGAAAAAGCAGGACTGACTGCTTGTTGGCTGCTGCTGTGTTGCTCCTGTGATTTGTTCGCAGGGAGACAGTTTGTGTGTCTCAAAGCACGAGTAATGTGCCTCGGTAAATACGCTCTGGCATTTCTGCCGCCTAACTCTAACACCATGATCATTTATTTCACCCTCCCTATCTCTCTTTCTCTCTCTCTCTCTCTCTCCCTCTTTCTCTCTTTCTCTCCCCCCCTCTCGTCGTCTCCTCTCCTTGTCACAGTTAATGACTGCCTGGCTAATTGAAATATTGTTTCGTTGTTGCCGTGTTATTACCAAGAAGAAGGTTAAGTTTACTGAAAGTTTACGATGACTGTCGGGGGCCTGAGATTAATATACAGAGCTTTTATTAAAATTCATATAATTATGCAGCAGCCATCAAAGGCAACGAGTTCTGCGTGGGGGAGGACAGGGTGATTGAAAATTGCAGCAGCCCCCCTTCTCAGATGATAGCCAAGCAGCCTTATGAGAAAAGAAAGGGCCCTTTTCTCATTAATATGTGGGAGGTAGATTTCCCCTGTAAGGCAGGCCTCCTGAGAAGAAAGGTGTGTGTTTGTCCTTTGTGCACTGATGGCCTCCGTAGAAAGCAGGTCTGGTTCTGCAGGCGGCTTTGTTTGCACCTGGGATACTTTAGATGGTCTCTGCAGAGAGGGTCTCCTTACTGCTTAACAGGTGCAAAGAGACATGTAGAGAAAGAAAGATGGGATTGTATGCATATCAGTGTGCGTGTGTGCGCGCACGTATGAAAAGCACATTATTTGCTTTTGTGTCAGTAAATAAGTTTATTCCGTGCCCTTTTCTGGTGGTAGAGAATAAAAAAAAAACAGAAAACAGAGGTCAAACTAATGGAACAAACATCACTTCCACTTTGGTAATTAGTATTTAGTTAGTGGCTCCTCTGCTTGGTTTTCCCTCAGCGCTTGCCTGTGTGGATATTAGGTGATATTCAGGTGTGTGGTCTCTCTAATGGCTGAGTATTACAGTTTACTTGCCAGCGATAAGCCTACCAGAGGAATTTTAAGCCATGCAAAAAGTAGTAAATTATCTTCAGTATTTAGGCCCAGATCCAATTTCAAATTAATTGTGTCTTTACGGGGGAAAGAACTGGAGATTATGTTCATCCTTAAAATGTTTTCGTACACCAATTAAAGCGCCTGCAGTTATTGATCTTGTTGATTTTATGTTCCTGGAATTTGCATAATCTATTAAAAATGAATGATTCATGAAGTGCTCATTGCCAGAGATCGGGATTCTCAGTGAAGTGAAAGACTTGAGAGATAGAAATCTTTTGTGTCCTCTGCTTATCCTATTAAGGCTCAAAAGTACCTGCAAAGCAGGCTCAAATAAGAAAGGGATTTAAAGGCATTGTGCACATCATCGAAATTCAGAGGCAAGAAGCCACTTCCATTAAAACACTTTTTTTTTTTCTTTCTTCCTCTCCTCCACATTAATGCTGTATTACCGGCTAAATAGTCCCTCTTACCCCATAAAAACACCAAAGGGTTCCATGAATATGTGGATAGGACAATTGCATATTGTGAGGTAATTTCTATTGTTGATATGGGAAGTAATTTCTTTGATGAATTCCCTTTCGAGAGATGGATTTCATCTCAAGTGCTTCTTATTCTTGTTCATTCAAACTGCTTAAAATTCAAATAGTGTGAGCCGTGGGTGAATTTATGAATAGCAGAAGGAGGAGCTCTGAACTTTTTTGTGTGTGTGTGTGTGTGTGTATTTTGAGAAATAAATGGAGAGATGGCCTTGATATGGACAATTGTCCACTAAAGAGTTTCTGTATTTCCTGAAATTAGTCCGAGCCCACCTGTTTTCTTGATGGTGCCTCAGACTTAAGAGGCATCTTTCGAGCGCCTGAGCGGATTCCCTTGAGCACTCAGTGGGAGTTTTACACATCTCCACTCAGTGACTGCATACCGAAGACTCTTTAAACATATTCCCTGCTGGGCCTGTTAATGGAGGCCTCCAAGTGGCTTAAAGCCCTTGTGTCAATGACACTTCTTCTCCTTCTGAAGCAGCTGCCTCCGTACGCTCCCTTTATGCCTTCCTGTCAAACCTCTAAACAAAACTTCACCCGGAAAGCACAACTATCCACACTTAACGGGCAATTAAGGTGAGTAAGTGCTCTCGGGGTGAACTACACAGAAAGTATCAAGACCTGCCGTTGTCCAGTGAGCAGCGAGCAAAGATCAGACAGCGAACCTGCCGTCAGTGATGTGTGGCCTCATGACAAACCGCTCGCCTGTCTCCCCACAGGCCCAAGCTCTGAAATTAATGCTTATTTCGTCTTCACAAAAGCAAACTAACCTTTGAGCACACATTTGATAATGAATGACTTTCAGCCGGTGTTTGGGGAATTAAAGCAATTTGGCTCTCCAAACATTCTTTACTTAGTTGTAATTAATTAGGGTGCTGAGATTTTTTGGCTTGTGATAAATTGCCCCATTCTGCATATAGCCTAGAAAATGGAGGTCAAAGATTTTTGGTTGTTGTTGTAGCAAACATGAAGGTGTCCCTGTCATGCTAAATTTAATACTCTTGCAAGCAAAAGAGTCATTCACAAATGACTTTGTTCCTGTGCCAAATAAAGAGAAGGTCACCCTGCTTTTCTGTTTGTGTTTTAAGAAACTGAGCTGATGCTAATGCAAAGAACCGAGCATAATGTTTGCTGTCACGTTGTTGTGGGTTGAGAAAGAATCTTTGTCTTCTCACAATACAACCAGGAGCCGACAAAATAGTTTAAACTGTATGATGTTTGTCAGTCTCTCTCTCAGTTTGTACCTTTTAGTCAAATACCTGCAAAAGCACAAGACTCAAACCTGCTTGTGTGTAAAAAAATCTGATATTTCAAGGCACATTAAAAGCAGGAAATACTGTATTCCCAGCTCAGCGGCGACCGTTCCAAGCCACTTCTCAAATTAAGACGGAAATCAACAGGCTTTTGTAACGGCAAACCAAAAAAATCTTTGAATTGATTTTCGCAGTGGAAGGGAAAAAGAGGGCAAAGGAAAATAAATAGCTTGATTTGCTGGCGTTCAATCTAAGGGGACTGTCAGAGGAAGCAGACAATATAAAGAAGCCCATCTTTTAATGAGAATCTGGACACACATCTCTGTTGTAAAAAAAACAACAAAGGCTAGGAAGCAGCTAATGAGGCTATCATTGCTGTACAGAGAGTTCTCCGAACCGGCGCCTCTCTGAAAGAGGGCTTTAAAGCGGACATAAAGCAACAGTCACAGAGCTGCTGGCAGTCACTGCCAACTGTATCCTGGAATATACAAAAACAGGATTCAGCAGAGGCTGTGATTATTATTATTAGAGTCAACAAGTGATGGAAAAAATGTTCATGGCAACAGACTGCAGTACAAACCTTTCAGAAAAAGTGCTTTTACCAAAATTCATTAAGGTTAGAATGAAGCTTGAAGTCTCCATTGAAGGTTAAGTTGAAAGTATTGATGTCCTGATTCAATACACTGGATCGGTATTGGAGCTAATATTGATCAGGTATTGGCTAGAAGTGACCGACCCACGTTAAATACAGTTTCCCATCATTCGCTTGTAGATTTGTAAAAGATGAAATTTTATAAACCTTTGAGAACAATATCATTAAAATGTACACAGATATGAATGGTGTATGAGAGTATAGTGAGTGATACAGCCTCAAAATTGATTAGTTTCACTACGAAACAGCAGCACTGGTACTGGATCAATCGGCCAATCTGAATCTAAATCACTACTTAAAGAGGGAAAGTACAGGAATAAGTCTTATTTATTCATCCCCAGTATCCTCAGTTGTGCCATATCTTTAAATTAAACTAGATGTTTCCCTTGGAACTGTACAGTAACGGCAGGGATCCTGTGCTCATTATGTATTTCATCTCTTTCAAGTGAGGTAATGAAGAGATAAGAGTATTTACTTTTATTAAACATGTGCGACTGCCGTAGCTGCTGCAATAATAATGAGGAAAAGATTGGGTCAGTGTTTGCTGAGACAGTTAGACAATAGTTACCAATGTCTACACACACACACAGACGCACACACACACACACACAATGGACTCACCCCTGCCGGACCCCCCACCTACAGTACTCCCACGGCTCCCTTTGACTTATGTGCACTGGCTTGTGGCTAACTAATTCTTATTATAAATGAAAGGTCCGGCATGACCTCACTCTTCTCTGTAAAGCTCTTTAACTCCGCAGCCCTCGAGTCTCTCAGGCGCTTTAACCAAAAGACACATCTCACCAGGCCTCATACAATACAGCCATCGGCGCTGAGATTTGCAAATAATAGAGAGCAGTTGTTCAACATAAGACTGAATTGTTTCTTTATCGTACAATTCATGATCGCTAATGGAAAAGTGCTTTTTTTTTGGCATGCGTTTTAAGGGAAAATCCACATTTTCTCATGCAGAAGTGCAAGTTTTGCCTGTAAAAATAAATTTTTTGGATAGATTCACAGTGGTAGAAGTCGTACTGAGATCATTTATTAAAGAAAAAGCAGAAATGCCACAATGAAAAGAACATAACTTGTGTTGCATAAAAGAAAATGCACATAAATAGATCTGCAGTGCAAAGACTCACCCGTTACACAGGATTACCTCTTTTAGAGACTTATAATAATATTTACAATGTGTAGTATTCATTTTATTTCTTTATGACACAAATATCAGCTGCGCTTTAATGAAGCATCAGGTCAGAGTGCAAAAAGTTAATTTAAGTACTTTAAATATTGTTTAGTAGTTTAATCTGAAGCATTGCATCATAGTATATTTGCAGATCATGCAATATTATTTTTATAGTATAATCTACAAAATAACTGTAGCTGTAAAATAGATTTAATAGAAAAAAAGCACAATATTTTATTCAAAATATCTCAGCACTTGTACTGTACTTAAATAAATTAACTTAATTATTCACCCTCAAATAATTTATTCAATCGACAAAGTCCTGTACTTGACTGTTTGTTGATGATTTTATATTAATGTGACATGGTATACTTTCTCTATAATTCGGCTATGTGTGTCCACATATAACGCATGCACACATGTGACACATCCAGAAGGTCACACGTCTCCCTTGTGCTGCCTCTGTATGTATCTCTCCTCCATTTACAAAAAAAAAGGACCATCATCCATCCATCATCACCCTACATTAAGAAAGAGCCATACAAGGCTCCTTCCACCCCCTCCTCCTCCTCCTCCTCCCTGGCAGGTCTGTGTCTTGCAGACCTCCAGGCCTGACACCCTCCCGCTCCCCACTGCAGCCAGCCTGTAGTAGCAGGTACATCAACACCCGGAGGATTGATTCACTCAACCCTCAATTAAACAAAGTTGCTCACGATATTGCGCGCGTATGAAACAGATTTTTAAGTCAATATCTAATTGTGCCCGTGGTTCACGCTCTCATTAGCGATGCTAAACGGCAGCGTGATTCAGTTTTCGACATTCAGACAGATAAATGTGTTTCATGTTTGGAAGGCAAAGTGTTGCACTGAGTTGTGTTCTTGGTATATGAAGCATGGTGTTTCTTGTTTTGTCATCTGCTATAATAGTTTTCTTTGAATATTCTAGTGGTGTCACAGACACATTAAACTGAGTTGTGCTGCTGTCTCTATGAATACCAGATCTTCATTTTCAACCAGATAAAAGTTTCATTTCAATTCTAATCTCCTTTTCAATAAGCTAAAACAGTGTATGAATGATATATATTTAAAAAAACAATCTAACTGACCATGCTGAAAAAAAGAAAATTACTTCTGTCTACACTTCAAAACAAAACAACACCTCACCAGGCTATGAATTCATTTTGTCTTGGATCATCTTAATAAAAAAGTTTTCCTGTAGGTAGTTTGACAGGTGTTCTGTTTCCCTAAACTTTCTTTGTGAAGGCAACAACATGGACAGCAGTTATTTTGCGGTATTGCAGTGAATCTCGTCCTCTGGTTCCTCATTAAAGCTCCATTGGGAGTTGATTTTCCCCCTTTGAGTCCAAGTGGCCCTCACAGCTGACAATATAACAGGGGCCTCTCTTACCCCGGCCCCTGTGCAGATTGGGGTTACGTGCCGTTGTCCAAACGTCCCTGTGGCTAGCGAGGACGACCCAACCGTCACTCTCAATTACAGGGATGAATATCTGCAAGCCTGACGGGTGACGCTCTGCAGAGGGGCCAGCGTGCTCGGACTTTTCAGCCAGAGAGGGGAAGAAAAAAAAAAAGGGAGCCTTGTGGGATATTTAGACAAGTTTGAACTGTGTAATGAGGAGACATGTTTATGCGACCGGTATTCTGTTGCCTCAAAGCAGCAGCTGTTATCGTGTTTTTAGTTCACTTGTTAGACTGATGCTTTCTGGTGTTTGGTAACAAACCTGAACTACAGTGAAAATCACGTTGTTGTGCTGACTGACTTGCGGTGGTGGTGATTCATGAGTCATGACGTTTATAGTAACATCATATTTATGTCTGTCAAAAGTGGTGAAATGTTATATAAGGTAGAAAGTAACTAGGCACATTTACTCAAGTACATTTTATTTTGAGGTACTTTCATTTTACTTACTTTATACTATATACTACAGAGAAATATTGTCCTCTTTACTCCACTACTACTTTTATTGTACAGCTTTATTTCTATACTTACATGTAAATATTAAATATAAAATCAGTATATTTAGGTTGAATTAGCTCCGTCTCACCTGCTACATCTTTAAAATGTTGCACCCACATATCTAATCTCAACATATCTAACAATACTTTCACTACTAACAGTTTAAAGGGGCCAGTCTGCATGTTGTGTACTTTTGATATTCAGAGCGATTTTGTTAATACTTCCAAAAAAGTTTGATTTTAATACAAAACTTCGGCGTTCAATCAAAGTGGACTGTCGGAATCAGGATATTTCCCCCGGTCACGAGTTAAAACTGAAAAGCGCTGATGGTTGTGGTTTTTGTTCTGCTTTATTTTGTCTCCCCAGGTCGAGATATGGCCAACACAACCTTACCTGGGTACCCCCCTCACGTTCCCCCGACAGGCCAGGGCAGCTACCCAACCTCTACGCTCGCTGGAATGGTTCCTGGTGAGTGAGAGACGACGTCACTGCTTCGTATTGTCATTGGGGGGTCTGTTTAACAGGTGACATCACCTTCAAAACGAACAGGTGTAGAAGCAGAGGGGAGACTTTAGCACCAAATTACGCATAGAGGCGATAAATATTGACCTGCAGAGTAAGAGGCGCACACTTCCTTATATTAGCTCCGTGTGTATGATTGGATTAGACAGGCTGAATAAGTGATCAGAGACCCAGGAGAGGACAGTCTCCCTTCCTTCCTGCTTTCCCCTCTTGCCTTATTGGCTCATTATCTCCCTGCATGGCCGTTCACACCGGGCATCGATAAACAGCACTACCAACCCTCCCCAGCCTCTGAGCTCCAGAGCATATCCCTTTCCCCTCCTCTACTTAACCTGCAGTTCAGGTTCACAGCAAACAGTTAAGGGTCAAAAGGCAGAGGCATGGGAGCCCGGTAAATATTCAAATCGCTGTCTCTCTGAGGAGGTCAGGCTTGTGTTTCACTGCCAGGAAACAGAGCAGGGATCCGTTTTTGGTGCTGGGCTTATACGCTTCTTCAGTTCCAGCATCACCATACGCATATTCACCAAAACACAGCCGGCATTTTGCTTTAATGTGATTAAACCACACGGATGGGGAAACCAGTGAAGTGTGTCCTGTGTTAGCATATCATTTACCAATCACACAACCCATCACTGGCTCTGGCTGTTCGTCTTTTCTCCTTCATGAAGGGCTGCCACGAGGTGTTTCGTTATCACCTCAGCCAAGAAGGTTTCATTAAATGTGCCATTTGTTTTTGTCTGTTAGTTAGCAGCTGATCTTTAAAGAAACGGCAAACATATTGATATTTTAAATGTAGGTCACGGGAAATGGAACAAGGATTATGTCAAAGTGCATTGTTTTATTTGCTGTATTTGTAAGATACAGCATTTTCTGTTTCCCCATTGCCATATGTACACTATAATGCTTTGAAACTAAGTGTAGACACATTTCTTAACATTTCTTATGATTAAATTAGATAATTTAGATTAGCCTCTCAATCTAAATAAACTTCAGTACAGAGTGGGCGTACACTCTTCGAGTGTGCTTCAGTTTTCTATCTGCTCCTGTTGTGAAAAAAAGCTATTTTAAAAAATATAGACTTCTGCAAACAGTTGAGTCCACTGAGCAGCTACTAGTAAAAACAAAAGGAGTTGTGGTAGCACCCGGCGGCAGATTTACTTTTGGATTTTGACTAATAAAACTGTTAAATCATGTCGGTGGAAAAGCGTCAAGTCAAACATACTTTTACTTTCCATTTGTTCTTATGTGGCACAAAGCAAAAGATGAGGGCCTTAATCCCATGGCTTGTGGTTTTGTGTTACAACCCATTCGTCCTATACACAACCACTAAGATTTAGTGACAGGCGCAAAACACTGTTAAAGCAAAGCCATTTCTCACCAGCTTCATATAAAATCTCGCCTTTATTGTCTCGTAAAAGAAAGAAACGTGTTGAACCAACAGCAGTGCTCACTGACATGCTCCAAGTTACTTCCCCAGCAGTGAAATTTTTGTCGCACCAAACACCAGAGCTGAGACTAGAGGAGGTTCAGATTGGAGATGTTAAAATTCCTCCAAGAAAGGCATGCAGGATTTATTGCAGCATATCAAAAATGTATGCATGAAACTGTTTATTACCACTCTGTATTTATTAGACTGGTTTGGAATATACTGGAGGAAGAAGAATGGGTAGATATCCATAAATGGGACAGGGAAAGCCGCCTTCAGTGTCACATCCTGTATTGTTCAGTGTTGCATAACTTAAGTGAAATGAAAAAGAAATAAATTACTTGCTTGACTGGCCGCACAACGATGACTATCATTTTCCCCCTCAAACTGCATCCTGTTTTGAATGACGAGAAATGACTGCATGTGAAGGGGTAATGGTTTGATGCATTGAAATGCTAATTGATTTGTTGTTTTGTTTTGCAGGGAGTGAGTTTTCGGGGAACCCCTACAGTCATCCACAGTACACAACCTACAATGAAGCCTGGCGATTCAGCAACCCAGCATTACTAAGTGAGTACAGACGCGGGACGAGAACGATTAATTGACTGTTCGCTAAACCCCTCCCCCTTGAACGGCCAACCATCCAATTGTAGCCTTAGCAACCGTTACCAGGCACGGCAGGCTTAGGATTTCAAGCTTTGGGTTTCCCCACATGCCAAAGCGATGTGCGAGGGGGCTGAAATAAGATAGCATGCCCTGCTAACTAGCTCACTATTTAGAGTAACTAAGTATCACTTATGTCAGGAGCATATCAGTAACTAACTGCATTATCACGTGAGGTTACAGGTTACCTAAAAAGACCCTCTTATGACTAGTAGACCCTCTGTACGAAAGCTGGTTAGTGGCTCTGTCATCCTCTTCAATGATTTAGGGAATGTTTGTTTCCTACGACAGCACTACATTTTTTCAAACATATCAGTTAGTCGTCTTCCTAAAAGCATTTTCCTTTTCCCAACATAACATTTAAATACAACCAATTTTGTGAGCTAAGCAACCAAACAGGTTGAGGCCTATACAAATATCTGAATGATACTTGTAAAACTAGGCTAACTAGCTCTCCACACTACAACACAACAGTCTCTTTATTTAGTTAAGTTAACTTTTGCAGCCCTTTAGTGCATCTTAAATTCAGTTTGATTCAATTCATTTGAATTATCACGTATAATCACACAGGTACAATCATAGCGAGGTGATTTAGCCTGTTTCTGTACGCGCCTACAATTTGATCAATTTAAAACAGTGGTATATCGTATAGTAATAAGAATATGGAAGTATTATAAGTAAACAAGATTCTCCTCTTACAGTGAATCGTCTGGTAATATTAAAAAGTCAAGCTGGAAATGATGTTTTCAGCCATGAATGGATCTGACATTCGCTGAATTAGCTCGCTAGAGCAGCTAAAATCTGCAAACAAATGTCGTTTCAGCCTGTAGAATTGGCAGAAGCTGGCTTGAAATGAGAAACATGCTTCGGCCTGTCTCAAAAATGATTAAAAAAGGGTGTGGGCAACGGTCAATTAACCACAAATGTGTAAAGCAGCAGCCTAAAAATTAAAACCAATAATAATGACACTAAGTTTGGTGAATGGCAGTAAAAACTGTATTTGTTGTTGTTGTTTCAAATGGTTCGTTCTTCTGTTAACTTTCAGGTTCCCCTTATTATTATAGTGCCGCATCAAGAGGCTCCGCCCCTCCCACTGCTGCCACTGCCTATGACCGTCACTAGTTACCATGGAAACCAAATCAACCTGCAGGACCATGGCCTTAGCCTCCATATTGCCCCGGTGTGAGCAGCATGGTCCACTGGACACTGAGCAACTGCGCATAAAATGTTCCCGGCTCACACAATGAGAAACTTGACGTTTTTTATTTTGTTTTTTTTTGGAGGATCCCAGATGACTTCTCTTCCTCTCTCTCTCCTCGTCAAAGCTTTTTTTGTTTTTTTGGACACTCAAAGCCCCTCACCCTCCCCCCAAAAAAAGAAGATAAATCTACAAGACATCACCAGAAGAGACACTGAGAGTCACTACTCACTCACACATGATGAAAACTGTGGCTAATTTCAGTGGTTTGAAACAAAAAAAAGAAAAGGAGAAACAAACAAAAAAAAAAAGCAAAAGACTGAAAACAAAAATATCAGATTTGTTTTCCTCCAGCTGTAGCAGTGTCACAGTTTCATCCCATCATGGATCAATACTGTACATTCCTTTTCTTGACGGCTCTCAGCAGGGACGCTGTCCGGAGCTTAAAATGTAGCAGCAGCCTTTTTTTTTTGTTCCTTCTTCCATTCGTCTCTTTCTCGATTCAGATGGCAGTGCGATCAGAGGAGATTAGCAGCAGCACATGCAGACTGCGGCAGGCTAACATTGTGTTTCTTTTTTTTTTGTTTTGTTTTGTTTTGTTCTAAAAATCCATCTGAACAGTCACCGACCAAACATCCAGCATGAGTAAAAATCGATCGCTTTTGATGCCATGAGAAGATTAGGACATGTTCTCTGTGATACACAATCAAGATGTAAAAATGAAAATGAAATTAATAAAGAAACATCCGTTTGAGAAATAGAGGGAGCCATGACAATATATCACCATGGCCCGCCACTATTTGCAAGATTTCAAGAAACTAGTAAATATATTCTTAAAATAATTTTTTTATTTCATTTTTATAATTCGTAACGACTAAACTGCAGACTGCTTGGCTAGTGTTTTACTACTTCTTATTTGTCAGGATACAAGAGGTCATCAGGCAGAACCCTGTGTGTTTTTTTTGTTTTCTGTTGATTTTGCACTATTTTTGGAGGTTTGCAACACTGGAGCGTTTATTATGCAGAAAAATGATGATGCATATTTGCTTTATTTCATGAAACTTGACTGTAAGTCTAATAAGTCTCAGTCTGAAAAGGCACTTACAGTCTCTTTACAGTTTTTTCCTGTAATTCAAGGCCCCATCGTGTCACCGCCTTGACGTGCACTACTATGTTCTCACAGCCTACATTTTTATTTAAGTTGATTAAGTCTTTGGCATTCAACCACACACACACACACACACACACACACACGCCACAAAAAAAAAGGATATAACAGCCATCCCAAGTCAAACCAGTGTCATCATTTGTCTAGTCTGATCCCAGAAGCGTCCAGATTCACTCTGATTGGATGATTCTGACGACTCTTAATAACGTCAGAAAGCAGATTTCAGCTAAATGCCTTAAACATGTTCCCTCCTAACTTCAGCTCCCTCACATGTTTCAGGCCAAGTTGTTTCTTTGAATCAAGCTGGAATGACTGATTTTTTCTTCATCTGTCAAGTGAATGTATTTGCATTTGCCAAAGACTTAGTTCTTGTTAATGTTTATTTACAGGCCGCATCATGAGAGCAGTATTATTATTATGATTAGGAAAAAACCCACGTTGTTCATGAGGAAAAGTATATGTATAAATTCTATGCAGTGCAGAGATGGTCATCATATGCATATTCAGCTGTAAACCTAAAGGTAGGTGGAGTTTATTTAATTGTTATGTTATTTACAAATTGTTCATTTTGTAGAAGGAATTTTTTGTGTGTGATGTGAAGACACTTCTCTGTAAATACAGTAAGAAAAAATGTCTTTCATGTTCATGGGTATTATCACTTTCATTATGCTGGTCTCACTTGTACAATAATAAAAAGTGTCTGAAATCTTTTACGCAAAAGGGGCTGCATGGTGTTTCTGACTGTCTGGAGTGAAACTGAAAGGAAAAACAATTAATCAACAACATTTCATAGATATTGATTCATCATTTAAGTTACTTATTATGAAAATAGCTTTACAATTTTCTGATTTCAGCTTCTCGAATGTGAGGATTTTCACTGTTTTATATGATTCTAAGTTGTTTTTTGGACTGTTGATCAGACAACAGACAAGTTTATTGAAAAATAACCAACAGATGAAAATGATCCTCTATAATTTGAACACAAATATTTTAATATTAAAAACAAAACTCGACCAGATGGTCCTCAGAAATCCTGTTTCTTGGATTTTAGCTCTTAACATATCTTTCATAAGCTTGATTACAGTAATATTAAGTTAAAGGTAACACTATTTAAACCTCTAGTATATAAACACTGTAAGTACACAGTGGTGGAAAAGTACATCCAGGTATTTGTACCTGTGTGCTGTCATTTTCCACTTCACCACATTTCAGAGGGAAATATTGAACTTTTTACTCCATCTCAAACAATTAAAGTTACTTTGCAAGTAAATATTTAACAAGAAAATATATGTTCAGCTCATAAAATATGATGTGTTATTATAGATGAAACTGTTTTGAGATTTTTATTTCTAATGGAATATTTCTTTCAGTGTTTACTGAAGTAAAGGATCTGAATACTTCCTGTCATGTAGTTGTAAGCAAATATAAAGACATTTTTATGGGTTTAGGACTTTATTTGTCAACAATTATAACTGAATGATTGGTAACACAGAACAAAACATTTAACAATAGATGATTTCACATATTAAAAACAGCTTTATGTTGTGCTATAAAATATTTATTAACTGTTTATATGAATCTGTTAAATTCAAAGGTTCATATTTGACCTCAGAAAGATGAGTTTGACTAAAAACAAGTCCAAATTTATAACTGAAGATTTCTCCTGGAGCTTTCAGCTGCATCTCATGGTATTCAGCAGCTTGAAGAACTATTTATTAAGAAATAAATACTCTGCCCACGATAAAGCTAAGCGATAAAAGAAAATGGGTGGATGGATAACTACTTTGTTGACAACACAATCATGGTAATATTAATATAATTAACAAATATAACACACATGCAACATTATTCATAATTTTATTAAATTATACTGTTTTATATTATCTGATTATACACACGTTACATGTTTGATAGGAGAAGAAATGTTTGGTACATGGCAGTAAGAAATTCTCTCAGGATACAGGAGTTTACATTATTACAATATCTGAGAAATAAAAGATAGGTTATAGGCGACGCAATCGCAACAAAATGAAAATATGTTGGCATCTTAACAAACTCCATCGATCTTCATATAGGTCCAAAAAAGAAAGAAAAAAAAAGATCCCATCTTCCAAACTACTTTTTAATCAAGTGAACAGGATGGATGGATACAATCTCTACTACTGCATGTGGAGCTATAGCTTTTTTCAAATGCTGCAAAACAGTTGTGGAAGCTGTAATCATACCCAAAATAATAACTGAAAATGCACATTTTGATATATTTGAAAAAATCTGTTCCCTAATAAACACACAACAGGAGTCAAATCAAAGGGACTGCTACAGCACATCAAGACCCATACTACACTACACAAATAAAGTGTTACCATGTTATGACAAATAAGTTATTTCCTCATTGTTGAAGGGTTTAAATAAAATCCAAAATAAACACAATGGATTCAGGTAGCTAATGAGACTATTTTGAAATAAATGTATTTACCTTTCAGGTATAAAGATCACATGGTGCACGGTGTGGGGGGGCTACAGTGAGAATGCCTCTAAATGTTTTCTCCATGATTTGGATCACTGAGCAGCACATAAAGTGTTTAACCTCTCCTCGCTTTGTAAAGCTGAATTAATTTTTCTAGCAGTGTGCCTGAATTCAATTTGTGCTAAGTTGCAGGGAGAGATTTATGCATGAAATCCCTCTTAGAGCTTATTTTCACTCTTTCTTTGCTCCGTAATCCCTCCTGCCACCGCCCGCCTTGTATGACTTAGTTATATCATTATTGATTTACAACAAGTGGACACTGTCCTGATTAGCACTGCGCGATTTGCAAAGGATTTGGGGCAATAAAGCAGCAGTGTACATTTGAAATGATGTCAGACAGAATGGGAGTGTATAATACAGTTGTTGAGCTTTTTAAGATGTTAAGTCACACATTCATTTCTAGGTCCAAACACTATTTCTAATCTTGTCTTAAAGGCAAAAGTGTGGCTTTTACCCTCCTGCGTGGATAGTTCATGAGGTAGAATACTCAATTTCTATCCTTCCATCATGTTTTCCTTCAGATTTCAACATTGTAAAATGAGAAAATGAGCTCCTATAAAACATACAGTGCTGAGCTGTTTTTTTTTGGTGCACTCTGATGCCTCTGGGTCCACGTGGAGAGACCCTCTTTTTGCTTTGTAATTCAATTTCTCTGCCTGTTGTTTATTTCATAGCTCCCCTGTGAAGCATCAAAAGCTGATGTTCTGTCAGCCCCTAACTGTCGTATATGTTTGTCATTCACAGCCCTTGTTATAAAGGAGGAAGGGGGTGGAGAAAGAAAAAAAAAAAAAAAAAAGGGAGCTTGACTCTTTCCTCTCTCCCCAGCTGAGAATTCCCAGAAGCAGAATTATTCTATTTAGATGGAAACTTTTTTGTCACTTTCCTGTCTAAATTGGCATATCTGGCTCTCTCCTCCGAAACCAATAAACTGTGAACCTGGATGTATCTGTCAATCAAGCTCAAATTGACTGCAGCATGCCAGATGACAACAGCATCCTCTGGAATATAAATATATAAATTATTTACTGTGTGTGTGTGTGTGTGTGTGTGTGTGTGTGTGTGTGTGTGTGTGTGTGTGTGTATATATATATATATGTGAGAGCGGTGGGGTGATCTGATTGGCTCTTATCGGCACATGTCACTGTCTTTGCTCATGAAACATTCAGCTAAAAATCAACTGTAAAAGCACAATTGATTATCTCGGATTGACTAAATCGAAGTGTAAGCTTACATATGAATCTTAAAAACAAGATATTTATATTCAGAAAAACTCAGTTCAGTAATCAAGTTAATGCACGAGTGCTGAAAACTTGATTTACTGCACATTTTTATATGCGAAACAGGCCGCTGCTGCAGCTCTGATTTTTAATTCATCTTTTTATACTCAACTTTTTTTTTTTTTTTTAAACTCTGTACTTAACTGTGACGTTAATGTTATTACTCCTCATTGGATAAGCAGTAATTATCTTAATGTGTAGTCCTCATTCTGTATGGATCGCTCCTGAGGAAATTGAATTATTACGCCTCAAAAGTTGAGACAAAAACATGTACATATGGAACGATTGATCTTGAAAACCCACGACCCGTTAAACACTGTTTGTCATTCAGTTTTTTCAAAGAAAGTTGGAGCTCTTCGTGTGGTATTAAAATATAGTTTTAACTCCTCTTTCTGTTTCAGGTAATATAACAGTGAACCTCGTCATGCATAACTCCCAAACCACAGCGTCAGAACTTAACTGTTGACCTTTCTGAGCTGCTCCGCACTAATACATGCTGACTGAACACCCTCTCTGTGCGATTTGTACAGTGGTACTATGAATATGCCGCAGCAACTGAATTATAATTTGGTTACTGGTGTGTCAAATGTACAATAAATCCTCAGGATGTTATCATTTGCAGTGACATACCAAGACGAGGGGGGCCGTGGAGAAAATATGAAAATGCATTTCACGTCTTTATATCCGAGCACTGGTTTGGACGTTATGAAAAGAGGGAATAGATCTGCTGCTTTATGTGCTGTATCTAATTGGATATGGCAATATATAATACGATTCTCCAGTATCCATCAATTCCTGTGTAAGACCTGTTTGTATGGCCGTGTCACTGGGGCAGCCTAGCTTGTTATGATGCCTGAGCAGCAATTATGAGGTAATTTTTGACTCTTGCTGTGTGAGGCCATCCAGAGGATACTTGAGGGGAGGTTCCTAATGAGTGAGCATTGATTGATTGGACATAATAAGTGCCCTGCTTGACTGAAAGCGAGTGTGAGAAAAAAAGGACAAAAACAGGGAAGGGGAGGGGGTTGCAGTGGGGGTTTGGATGACAGGATATTTTCCAAATGAAGCAAATGACCAGCGATTAGATCTGTTAGCGTATAGGTGAGCGCCACTCCTCTGCCAAAAAGAGTCTAGCTTGCCTGGCTGGCTCAGCCCAGCGCCAAACCTCATTTACCCTTCACCAGTAAATAATTACCCTAATGGCTATTTTGTGATACATGATGCAATTAAAGCCTAATGCAATGCACCTCTCTTAGTGAACGTGTCAGGTCCCACATAACAGGCGCTGGTGGTCCTGGGCTAACGGGGCTTGCTACCTGACTGGCCAGTAATGAGGATATCCTCCAAAGCAGACAGAAGAGCTCCCTAATCAGCTGGATCTGTCAGCCAGGCGTGTTTGTTTGCAACCGAGGGGAGCTGAGGAAATATTCAGAGGGAAGCGAAGGGGGGGAAAAAAAAAAGTGGAATTTGATGCAGGCCTATTCCTGTTAGCCCGAAAAAAGGGGGAATAATAGAAGCGGGTAGAAGAGAGGGCACAATCATCAACCCCCATCCTTTCCCCCCTATAACCCTAGCTTCTCCTGCAGCCCCCCCCCCCCACCCACCACCCAACTACCACCACACTCCAACACCCCCAGTCACTGTCAGGCCAAACACATGATGAATTGCCCTGTCAACAAATTCATTCAGGGACCAATTAATTCAGCAGAAATGAACAGAGCCACAGTCGCTGAAAAACCCGAGCAAAGAGAGCAAAGTAGCTCTCTTTGAGAAAGAGAGACAGTGTGTGAGAGAGAGAGGGAGAGAGGAGAGAGAGAGGTGCCAAGGGAGTGCAGTGGAAGTTAGCCTGACAGGAATTGGTCATTTAATGCTTTAGGCGCTGGAGACAGCCCCTGTCATAGAGGAAGCCATGACAGGACTCCCCTGGTATTTTATTTATTAATTACCAGAGCAGCAAGGGGCATTTAACGTCTCACTCCAGGCCTGTCAACTCGACTTCTTGTCATTTCCTCTCCATAAACAGGTCCAAACCCCCCCCCCCCCCCCCCGCCCAATCAAAACAGGAGAAAATGTAATTATTCGCGAGGCAGACAAATATTTTTGTTGCGACGGCTGTTGCGTTTGAAAAAAAAAAAAAAGAAAGAAAGAAAAGAAATTCAATTGTCATGCTCGGAGAAAATTTCAACACCGATGTCACTGAGGAAACAAAATCGGTCCCTGTGTGTTGCGTCAGCTGATTGGCCGACAGCAGCGAAAAAAGGCTCCAACGAGTCAGGTCACACATCCCAAAGAACAACATAACCCCTGTTAGGTGAATAAATGTATCTGATATGATGGTTTCTAACCTCTTTTGCTTTGTCCCCTTAACTCGAAGCAACCATCTTCGTGGTCCAGGCATTTGTGTAAGTTGTGAGCAGGTAAGTCAAAGACGTTTCACGTTTCAAAAAAATTGCAGTATTTCACGAGATTAGAGAAAGTTTGACCAAGAAAAATGTTTTTTTCTTTTGTTATTTTTAATGTTCTACCTTCTCTAATCATCTATGACCTTTTGACTCATCTTGTGGAACTCTTGTAAGGGTCCCGACCTCCATGTGGAACCACAGATCTAAGTTTTTTTGTACTTGTTTAAAGCGCTTCGGTACTTTACTGTAAATTCACAGACTTTACAGTTTATCCATAAACACTTCTCAAAACTCTGTGAGCTTTTAGTCCATATGGCCGAGCAATCACCTTTCATTAATCCCCAAACATAACAACACAACACTGCAGTGGGGCTAATTACTGGTGTTGTAAGTGACTGAGAGAATCAGGCCAGCTTTTTTAACATATGAGAGCTTAATATGAAACTTCTGTACAGCTGGATGATTGATATCTTTCAGGGTGATATAGCGTTAAATAGTTTGCCCTTTATTGGCCTAAATGGATTAAAACGCTCAAAATGGAAAATCACATTGTCCTGCATGTATTTTCTCTATTTAATAAACTCTAGTTTATCCCCAAAGAGACTCTTTTACTTTTCTTTTACATTATCTCCATTACAGTCACACAAACAAGCAATTCTTTACTTCAAACTGACTTTTAAAATTGTAAATCAATCAGCCAGTCTGAAAGAATACTGCTTAAGGGGATGACGTCAAGTCAAAGTACAACAGGTAGTGTAAAAAGAAACATTTCTAAAAGTTCATGAGGATTTCCGAGAGAATGTAACAGGGCGTCTATTGTCTCCCCGCGGCTGATAGGGTTTATTTTCTCTGCTTGAAACTCAATGAGTCTTGGTTGACCTATTCAGTCAAAGGTCTGATCTTTCCCTATTGTGTTGTGTTGATCAGGTGGTAAATATTTAATGAAACCTTTCTTTAGCACATTGTGCATCCCAGTGTAACAGGAGGATGAAGTGGCAGCTGGGAAGCTGCTTATGCCATCAGGTATTCCTTACCTGAGATGACACAACAAGCCACAGCAAAACAACAACATCTTCACCTGTCCTAACAGCATTAGAAAGCACTTTTATGAAACGGGAAACACAGAGAAACTAACACAGGTATTCCTCATCCAATCCTCTCTTTGCTGTGCACGTCAACATGCTTCAAATAAACACCTTGTTGTGAGTCGATCATCCAGAAAGTATGTTAAATCCACACACCGGCATGTGGTCACAACCCAAACTGAGCGGCACCTTTCTGAGAGCTGATATTCCCTACAAGTTTAAAACAAAGGCGATGCAATCCAGAGGAAGCCAGAAATAAGAAGATGTGCTGCAGTAATAATTAATTAAATGAGACTAATTAGGAACATGAGAGCAGGTGCCAGGCTATGGGCTGACAGCACAGACAGCCAGACAACAGGAAGGGGAAAAAAAAAAAAACTATGGGTAAGGGGTGTAACGTGACAAAGGAGGGACAAAGCAACTTTCTGTGTTTTGTCACAGAAACCTCCAAGGAATATATGTGACAGAAACGGTAGACCCAGACGCCATGGGGGTCTTTCCCTTGTTTAAGACAGATTTTCATTTCGCCAATTTGAGGTTGAGCAAGCAAGAGATTTTCCTCCTCATTATTTCTGTGCGTGGATTGAAAAAAGGAAAAGAAAAAAAAAACTGTAGACTGAGGGACAGGAATGAACGTGCAGTAGCTCACCGGAGACAGCATAGAGATGTCATGCATTAAGAAATACTATGCATAAAAATGGTAGCGCAGGGCTTATAGCACAGACTGAACAGGCTCTGGAGTTATTGATCCTGCAAACTCAATGTTATTTTTCATCATTTTTTGGGTGATAAAAGTATTTGAGCTCATCGTTCCTCTTCCAGAGTGATATCAGGACCCCTGTCATCAATTTTTTGATGTGAAGTGTCTGTTACATAAATAGTGTACAATAAAGAAGAAAACCTGTGTTTTTTCCCCTCCCCCCACAAAAAGCACCTCTCATCCTCTCTTTTCTTCCACTCCGATGTGATTCCCAACATTGCGGACAGTCCAGCCTTGTGCAGCCAGAGACGCTCAGAAAGGGCATCAGCCTATTTTATCACAATTTGCTCGCTAACCAGTTACAAATGTGGCATGTGAGACAATAATGAGGCTTGATGTCACTTAGCCTTTGGGCCGGTGTGTGGAATAGCAAAGCAGGATGTCAGGGTGCTGCAGGTCTTCCATCTGGCACTGAGAGGCCTCCTGCATGTGAGGTGACAGACACCTCGGTTAGAGAGAGAGCCGCCTCCCTAACAGCATTATAAATTACGTAGATCCTATTTGGTTCAGTGGAGGCAAGTGAGGGGAAAATTCAACATCAGCCTATTTATTCATTTACTTATCCCTGGCTCGGCCAGGCTCAGTGCTGCTGGAGAGGAGCTCTGCTTCGCTCTGCTGTGCCACTCTGCCTCAGAACAAATGCTGTGTGTTTACAGGGACACATGGGCATTTTATTTTAGAGGCACTGGTGATATCAGAGTCAATCAGGCCAGAAAAGGGAAAGCGTTACAGTACAGCTGATTTTCTTCCTTCCTATCTGGATGGAGCCTGAATTTTAAACTAGCATAAATTGCAAATAACCCTCAGAGTGTAAAGCATGTCCACCACGGGCAACAAACTTCCTTCCTGAGATGTGGCAGAAATGTGACAAGAATACAAGCACAAATTAGAAAAAAAAACAAAGTCCTCATATATAAATGACAGAATTTATGTGGAAATGTATGTAAGGTAGGATGCTTAATGAAGGAATGGAAACAAACCAAAATCAGTAAGTTGTTCCGGTAAAAAATGACCCAATATGAATTACAAAAACAATTCATGGGTGTTTTTCAGGTCTGTCACTTACTAAGTTAAGTGACTGAAAACTTGGTTACGGTTTGTTGATGTGGTCACGATGAAACAGAACTAACGTGGCTGTTAGGAGGTGACAGGATGTGAATTTCAGTGTTTTCAACAAATGACAGATGCGATGGT